>NW_017728914.1:19504311-19519946 GCF_001723895.1 Crocodylus porosus
ATCCTATGACCCCAGCTGACTTCCTGCCCTTTGGGCAGGGGGCTGGACTCGATGATCTCCCGAGGTCCCTTCCAGCCCTAATGTCTATGAAAATCTATGAATTCTATGAAAATAAAGCAAATTGGATGCCTACCAGTGCCTCAATCACTATAATAAAATAAATTCTAAGTACCTAGGGTCTCAATTAGAGATTTTGTAATTTTTTAATCAAAGAATTTGCAAATTTTAAACAGAGAGAACCTAGATCCCTCACCATTACACTTGTATTTCACCTAGGAGGTGCCTGTCCTAGGCAAAGTTTTCATTAATGATCCTGATGATGGAACAGAGGCACGTTTATTAAATTTGCAGACAATCACAATCTTGGGAGGGGCTGCAAATACTTTGGAGGGCAGCATTAGACTTCAAAATAAGCTTGACAAATTGGAGAAATAGTCCTGAAATATTAAGGAAAATAATAAGGATGAGTGTGATGTATGACACTTGGCAGTAATTGATTGTACAAATAAAACTTCAGGAATAACTGGCAGGTCTGCAGAGACAGACTTTGGGGTTATGGTAGACCACAAACGGAGGAGATGGAACTGGGACTAGCAACCCAGATCAAAGATAACAAGAAGTCCCTTTTTAAATACATAGGGTGTAAAAAGAAGGCAACGTGGGGCCTCTGCAGGACACACTAGGAAATCTGGTGGTCACACCAGCTGACAAAGCTAACCTCTTTAACAATTTCTTTGCCTCCATTTTTCTAAGCAGGGACCAGGTCATACCCACCACCAGGATCCCAGATGGACCCAGGGGAGGCGCAGCCAGGCCCAAGGTCAGTGAGGATCTAGTCAGTGGGACTAGACATGTTCAAATCAGCAGGTCCTGACGATCTCCACCCCAGAGTGCTGAGGGAATTGGCAAAGGTCATTGCGAGACCCCTGGCACAGCTTTACGAGCACTCATGGTGCTCTGGCAACGTGCCAGAGGACTGGAAAAGGGCCAATGTGGTTCCCATTTTCAAAAAAGGGAGGAAGGAGGACCCAGGAAACTATAGGCCCTTTAGTCTTACCTCAGTCCTGGGGAAGCTCTTTGAGAAAATTTATCCAGGAGCACATGTGCAAGGGACTGGCAATTTGATTATGCTTAGGGGCAACCCACATGGGTTCATCAGAGGCAGGTCCTGTCAGACCAACTTAGTTGCCTTCTATGACCAAGTCACTAAATCCTTGGACCCAGGTATCATGGTGGATGTAGTCTTTCTGGACTTTAGGAAGGCCTTCAACACTGTCTCTCACCCCATTCTCATTAAAAAATTAGGCAACTGTGGTGTCAATGCCTGCACAGTCAGATGGGTTGCAAATTTGCTGGAGGGCCACACACAGAGAGTGGTGGTGGATGGGTCATTTTCAACCTGGAGGGATGTGGGCAGTGGGGTTCCACAGGGCTCAGCCCTCCAGCCCGCACTGTTCAACATCTTCATCAGTGACTTGGATGAGGGGGTGAAAAGTACCTTGTTCAAATTCACGGATGACACTAAGATGTGGGAAGAAGTGGCATGCTGGAGGAGAGGGACAGGCTGCAACTAGATCTGGACAGGTTACAGGGGTGGGCGGATAAGAACAGGATGTGTTTTAACACTGACAAGTGCAAGGTGATGCACCTGGGGAGGAAGAACCAGCAGCAATACCTACAGGCTGGGGAACTCCCTTCTTGGCAGCACAGAGGCTGAAAAGGATCTTGGAGTCATTGTTGACTCCAAGATGAACACGGGCCGCCAATGCGGGGATGAGGTTAGGAAAGCTAACCACACCTTGTTATGCATACACAGATGCATCACGAGCAGGTCCAAGGAGGTGATCCTCCCTCTCTGTGCGACACTGGTCAGGTCAAGTTCTGGGCACTGGACAGCATTGAGAGGGTCCAAAGGAGGGCCACTCGCATGGTCAGGGGGCAGCAAGGCAGGCCCTATGAGCGGAGGCTATGGGACCTGAACCTGTTCAGCCTCCACAAGAGGAGGCTGAGAGGGGATCTGGTGGCCATCTATAAACTGGCCAAGGGGGACCAGGAGGCAATGGAAGAGTCCCTGTTCCCTGAGCACTACCAGGAGTAACAAGGAATAACAGCCATAAGTTGACAGAGGGTAGATTCAGGCTAGACATCCGAAGGCACTACTTCACAGTCAGGGTGGCTAGGATCTGGAACCAACTTCCAAGGGAAGTGGTGCTGGCTCCTACCCTGGGAGTCTTCAAAAGGAGTCTAGATAATCACTTAGCTGGGGTCGTTTGACCCCAGCATCCTTTCCTGCCCAGGGTCACACTTGCTGATCTGCTCAGGTCCCTTCCAACCCTACCAACTACGAAACTATGAAACTGAACATGAGTCAACAATCTCTAACTATTGTGGGGAAAAAGCCAACACAATGGTGGAATATATAAACAGAAGTATCTTATAGTAAAATACATAACACAACCCTACTCAGCATTGGTAAGGCTTCAGGTAGAGTATTACATCCAGTTTTGGAGACTATATTTCAAAAAAGATGTGGACAAACTGAGGAGAGTGCAGAGGAGAGGAACAGAAGTGATCAGAGTTATACAAAACATGATGTATGAGGAAAAATTGAGAGGATTGCTTTGTTTAGTCTGGAGAAAAGACCAAGATGACACATGATAGACTTAAATCTCCAAGGATTCCTGCAAAGAAGAAGCTTATAAACTATTCTCCACCTCCACTGGACTAACAGGCTTTAAATGACAGCAAGTGGGATTTAGGTTAGATATTGGGTGGCTAGGATCTGGAACCAACTTCCAAGGGAAGTGGTGCTTGCTCCTACCCTGGAGGTCCTCAAAAGGAGGTTAGATAGACACCTAGCCAGGGTCATTTGACCCCAGCATCCTTTCCTGCCCAGGGCAGGGGGTCAGACTCTATGATCTACTTACCCTATCTTCCAACCCTAACAACTATGAAACCATGGAAAATGTTTTTCACTGTAGGAGTAGTTGAGCACTGGCATGGATTGACTAGGACTCTCTATCGTAGAAGGGCCCTTATCCCAGAGTGCTGAAGGAGGTGGCCATAACAAAATCAGCCAGAGTCCAGAGGCAGAAGTGGGCAGTTCCACAGCCCGGGTGGGGACAGCACATGGGGCAGGAGCTGTAGCCGGGCCAGAAACACAGCAACTGTTATTTTTGTGTCCTCTTCTCCCCAAGTTAATGTGTGGATCTGGTGCCCTAGTCACCCTCCCCTGCTCCCTGACTATGCTATTGCCACCCATGCTATAGAGTATACAGAGAGCCCCCTCCTTCCCCTCAACTGATTTGTGCATGTTTACATCAGGGCTGAATGACTCCTATTGTGTTATACCCTGCTTCTGAGTCTGTGGGTTAGAGCATGTGCTGGAGAGAAAGGTCAGCTCTGCAGATCAATTATCTGTTTTCATTCTGTGTAGTCTCAAGGGAAACAAAGGTAGAAAATGATTCAATAGGACGAGCAGTCCAACAGAATTACTGATAACACAAGAACCAGTTAATAACTCATGACGTGCTGCTGGAGGAATGCCGGCTCATCTGACCTATGGACAGACTCTCCCAAAGGATCTTCCAGCCTCTTACTGAACAGTATCCACACTATGACATCCTATCAAGGTCCTATCAAAGGGAGAAGGGGCAAACTGCTGCCAATGCAGGAAGCATGTCTGTAGCAATATAGAACCAGGGGAAAAGTGTGGAAGTTCTTTACATAGAGAGGCTCCTAGGCTCAGTGGAGCATTGGGACTGCAGCACACCAGACCATAGATAATGTTCACAAAACAGACTGTTTGCATAATGTCAGGCACGTTTACGGGAATGCAAGACAACTGGCTCAGATATACGTAAATATTAAACACTGGCAGAGCACTCTGACATTTGGGATACAGATGAGATTACATAATTACTTCTGTAATAACAGAATCTGCTGAAAGTAATGTCACTTGCATTCTGTAACTGCACAAGGGCCAAATACTTCCCTGAGGGTTGCTCATGGTAAAAATGTAGGGCTATCTCTGCTATTCCATTTTCCCCCTTCCAAGCCCTGTCAGTTCTCTCAGAGCTCATCAACAGCATAGTGAGGGATTTAACAGAAAAGATTAAAGAGTATAGCATTGCGTGTTAGTGGTTTGAAGTTACTCAGAGGACACGCTTTAAATTATGTACCTTGAAGAGTTTAAAGGGTGACCTACTTGCTCCCAAAATCTTATATCAGGGACTTATGAAACCCAGGAAATTCTCAATTTATTTCCTCACTGATCTGGCTGTCAGATTCTGCCTAGTTCCAGATGAAAGATCAGGATGACACAGTCCTCTCCTGGGCTACACCAGCTCATAGTCTCTCCTGAGTTATGGCTTTGTCTGATAAAATGGCTATTGCTTGACTGAATACCCCAGTAACAGCAGCCTTTGGAGTAGATGCAGCCTGTCTCATGTGACCCTAACCTGTACTAGATGACATGGGCCAGGAAATAAAGACAGGCTTTTGAGCCCAATTCTTGGTGTCACTTTTGAAAACTACTACTTGTCTGTCATTGGTGCAGGGTGGGTGAGTTATATACAGTGGCTCCTTTAATGTGAACTGTGGCATGAGCTACTGAAAATCATTTCAGGCTGGCATGAGAATATATTGTAGTCACGTGCTTACATGTGGGAAGAGAAACCTCTTCCTATAAGCAAGTAGCTGATGTGGCTAAATGCTGCATGCTGCCACTACCCAACTTGTTTCGGTGGGAACTGGTTGTGTTAGGGTTGTCCTGTCCACTGTAAGACTTGGTTTCCTTCTGGATAAAGAAATTCTTTCTATTGAATTTGCTCCAAATTCTCTGGAGCATCTCTTTTTTGATGCATGAAATCTGTCTGGCCCCTCACTCTAAAGTGGCATTTGCTGCTCCTAGGTGGGGAGAAGATAACTTCACTAGGGCCACTAGGGATTCTAGGAACTGCCACTAGGGATTCTAGGAACAACACTCATGCTTCAGGCAATGCAGCCAGAGCTGCTTGAGAAAATCCATCACAAGTTATGCACAGCTGGGTTCAGACATGAATCGCCTAATTCTATGACAAATTAGAGGATTCAAAGAGCAGCAATTGGACAGCTGGAGAGAGCAATTTGTAAGGAAAGATGGAAGAGTTTGACTAAAAGAACTCTACCCTCATACATGATGATCTGCATGTCTTAAAGGGTCACGGTTGGGAAGTAAGGAATGACATCTTTGGAAGGGAAATGTAGGTAGGATATTAAAAGAAGCTTCCTGCCCAACATGGGCTCTGTGGTAGTCTCCAAAGGGAAGTGTTGAGAGTCTGCTTGTCTGAAGCATTTAAAAATAGCTTTGACAAACTATTAGCCAAAGAAATATAGGGAACAAGCCTGCAGGCCTCGGGACAGGTGATCTCCTACAAACCTAACAGGTCTCTTTGCCCTCTGTTGCCCTGACTCTGAGGAAGTAATCAGCAATAAGTAAGCCATAGATTACCTTTGGGTCATATTTATGAGTTAGCAGTGAAATTATCCACTTTACCTATCCCAACACAAAAGTATTTAGCAAGTAAAGTAACCAAAAAGGTCCTGTGTTGCTCTGTAACTTGTAAAGTAATCCCAAAGGGAACAGTCCTAATGAAGAAACTGTGACCAAACCTGGTTGGCAATTTCCTGACCAAACAAGTATTCACTGGAAATTGTGTGTGTGTTAAACCAAAAATGATTCATGAAAATATATTGGGCTTAATGAGCTTTTGATGACTCACAGGTGGGTACCCTGGCTGTTTATGCTTATAGTCCTTCTCTGATATGCTGGGATTCCTTAGTTTACCTTGTGGGATGACTGGGAATCCAGGCATCCAGAATCTGAGCTCCAGGGCAGTCCAACACACAGACCTGTCCCGGGGTAAGGGAATCCAAGGTTCCCTCGTGTCAAGCTTGGAGCCTCCAAGCTCTGCTCAGAGGTCTGTCACTAGCTCTTCAGCAGGGAGCCTGGAAGCCCTGAAAATACAGTTAGATGGGAAAGAGTTATGCTGTTCTGTGGGCATGATTTTTCATTCAGCGTTGGGAAAACTGAAAAACCTTTCCACATTTTTCATGAAAAATGAGACTCCTGCCTTCTCCAGAAGAGCCAATAATCCAGTACTTGGGACAGGTGCTGGGGAAGCAGGAAACTAAAATTCAAGCCCTTGATTGAGCAAGTGTTTATGTGATAGAACAGCTCTAAGAGGTCATACCAAGAGTGCCCCATTCCAGGATAATCAAGAGTTTTGGAAGGCAAGGCAATCACCTGGCATGTAGGAGACTGAGTGTCATATCCTTGGTCTGGACTCAAGCACAGCATGGACTTGAGGCTGGGTTTCCTATGCCCCGTTTAAGGGCCTTACCCACTAAACTATGTGCTCTTTTGGGATGGATCAATCCTTTTTATCTCTGTCTGTCTCCACTCTTTCCTGCCCTCAGGACCCTCTTTCACATGCTAGACTTGGACTTCTGTAAGACTGTGCACATCTTCTCTATCCTGTACTGAGCGACCAGGGGGAGTGTGATCTGCCTGGCCAATTTCCTGTTTGGCCAGCCCATGATGGCAACTCTGAAAAGCCACAGAAACTGGCTGTGAAACCCTCCAACTCTTTTTTGCTGTCTGGTCTCGGCACACTTACATCTGTACACTTAAATCTGGATTCTTCACCCTGCAACAAAAAGTGGATTTTTTTGTGTCATACTGGGCTATCAAGGGGCCCCTGTTCATGGTGGAAGGTGGACAGCTGGTCCTATGTTTGCAACCTAATGATAGGCATGGAGGCTTAGGGGGCATTGGTCTCCAGTGTCTTTTGTTGCTGGCAAGTGTTTCATTCCCAGTCCATGGGAGGGCCTTTCACCACTTGTTTCTAATATTTATATAATAAAGATTTAAAAACGCTCTCTCTCTTCCACTCCCCCCACTTTTCCATTTTCACTAGAAGTACCATCCTGGAATTGAGAACCTCTTTCTAGCAAAAAATATATTGACAGAAATTGTACATTCTCACAAAAATCATGTTTCAATGAATTAGCACCTTCTGGAGAGGAAAAAAAAAGGGTTTCCCCCAGAAAAATCCTCACCTGATTCAAGATGACTCAGGTAACTTTCCAGTGGCGTGAGACTCATCCACTCTGGGAGAGCTCAGCGGGTGCCCCACCTGCTCAAAGCTCAAATCTGGGGAGTCAGAGCAGCTCACTGCTTGGTTTTGGGGAAAAAAAATCAACGGGGATATTGTCAGTTTTTCCAAACTTAGAAAGAAATTTCTTAACAGAGAGATCTTCTGAAAATTGTGGTTTTCCTTCTAAACCAGAATGGACGCGCTTGTCAGAATTTCCCACTGATCAGAAATTAGACCTTTGATCAGCCACAGCTCCTCAGTGACTTGAATAGCTCCTCAGCTTGGTGCTACAACAGGGCACTCCAGGAGCTTAAACGGGGACTGAGCCTTGCGCTGTAGCCTGCAAAGTCATGGGAAATTCTGTAAAATTTGCTCTGGGGCAGCAAAACAGGACGAGTGACCATCTGTGGCCAGTGTTCACTCCTTGTCAAACAGGTTCAAATGGCTGAGACAAGAGTGTGAGGTATGATGGGAAAACAGCGCTTACCGTGTTTGCTTACAGAGTCACTGCACAGCCAGAATCCTTCTGGCTACACTATGCAAGAGTGTAGGAAAGACCTCTTTGGAGATACAGGGCTAGCTCATTAGCTGGCATGGCTGTTTTTTTTAATGGAATCATGCCCATTTACACCAGCTGAGGATCTGGTCTGTGGGGGAGTGTACAAGGTCCATATGAGCCTCATTGCCTTTAGGACAATTATAGCTAAAGTGCATTATTTTTGGTGCCAGTGGCACATGGCCAGCACCACATCTGGCTGCCTTTGACTCCCCCCAGCCTGAATGACTCCCACAACCTATTTACAGTTGGGTCAGTTGGGGTCAGCCCTGGTATGAATCCAGAGGGGGGATTGAACTTATGTCTGAAACCCTAAAAATACATCTCAACTGCTTTTCCACTGCACCCCAAGAATGCAGAGCCATCACACATTGTATGTAAGCGAACTCTGCTCTGGAATGGATGGTAGTACCAAGAAAATAACATTAAGGACATCAAGTGCAAGTGAGTATATAACCAGTACATGGATACATGTATACCTGCCCATACATACAATTGTGTTCGCTCTGTTCCCCATTTGTCTACCTGCACACTCTCCCATGCACACACTTACACTGTGCCTTTTGCATGTGTACACAGCAAACAACATCATACTACCACCTCCCTCCTCCACAAGTCCAACAACCAAGATGAAACAGCTTTTTATTTTGCTAGAGCTGATGGCCCACTACACAGTGGGCATTCTCAGTCACTCTCTTTAGAGACACCAGTTAAGAAGCTGGCTGACAACAGACTGAAGTGTGGGTGGGTGTGCAGATTTACACTGAGTAGCAATAAATAAATAAATAAATACAATTGCACATCTTCGTGGAAGGTTTCAAAGTGGAAACCCAGGCTGTCTGCACAGTTCATGTCAAAACAGGACTGTTAGCAGAGTTTGGCTGCCGTCTGCAGGCAGCCAGGCTGCCATCACCACTGCTGGTACTTAGGGCTCAGGTGGCTGTAAGCAGGTTGTTGCACTGAGACCTGCAGTCACAGGCTGGGTAGGTTAGCCTGCAAACAGGACAGTCATTTATCATTAGGACTGGGATGTTTTCCTACTGTCTGAGTTTCTTTCCTATCAGTTGTTGTGGCCTGTAGTGCTCTCTGTCCTTTTCTCTGCTACACAGGTAAAATGGTTAAGGGCTTCCCGATCTTTTGAGATGCTGAGCTCCTGGAAAGTTCTGGTCTCTCAACTCTTGTGAAGCCAGTTGGGGAATGAGCATTTTAAATACATCTGTCGGGCATCCTCCGGATATCATGGAATCAAGCTGTTAGTAAACAAACCAGTAGCTTTTTTCTTTAGAGCCCTTCTGTATTGTCTTTGTGTCTTTACAAGCTTGGGGAGCCCAGTGTTCAAGATGTGTATGTGTGGACATGCCATTCTTCATAGGTGTATGAGGAGTTTGGATGTTGTATGGTATTGGTGTGCAAGTGTACAAACTGGGCTTTAGTGATGCTTGCACATTGGCACTGAAAAATAAAAGGTAATATAGATCTCCTCTCATCCCTGCTCAGGGCAAAAGCATAGAGTCAGATCACTTTTTAGGCCGTGCTCAAGTACAATGCCATTGAAGCCAGTGCACTGGAGTTAATAGGAGCTTAGGCTGAAATAAGAACTGAGAAAAAGCCACCTGAGGACATCAGTATTTGACCCATCATAATAGTGCTCTTCCTCTTGAGTGGGACAATATATTGTGCAGGGTACTTGTATGTCTAGAGAGAGACAGGAAAGGTACCATGGATAGAAGCTAAGACAAAGTCAAAGAAAATTTCAACATTCCTTCTCTTTCTAGCCTTTAATAGTTTTCTCATTTTCATTTAAAACCCACAGCCAGTATGCAGACAGGCAAAACCTGGCCATGTTCCTAACCTGGCCTGACCATGCAGCGGTAAGCTTGACATTTCCTCCATTAATTAGCCTATAAAGAGAACAATGCACCGCTGGAGCTTTCATTCCTTTTACAACTGTGCTTTCCAAGGTTGGTGTGGCAGGGAAACCCCTTGGTGTCCTTCTCCCTGTTTGAATACTCAGCTTGTTTGGTGCTAAGAGATCCTTCTTTTGTTGTGCCTTGCCTCAACCTTCCCAGGTTGGACACATGGCTGACTCCTGGGAAGTGGTTCTTTCAATGCAGATACCCCTTTTCCATGTTCCCTACATGCTTGAAGTGCAGATGGATCCTCACTGGTTCTTTGTCACTACTTCAACTTCTCCTTTGGATGACTCCCCATGGGTGATAGGCTGGGATGAAGGCAGTTGCCAAAACAGTAGTTTCCCACAGTGTCCCCAGTCTCAAAGAAGCTTGACTGCACTCCTGCTTTCTATCTTTTCAGAGCCCTGTGAGCTCAGGGTGCTGAAGAAGAGAGGTCCATCCATTCAACTCTCAACCATTCCAGGACAACCAGGAATCTCTGTGGATTAGAGAAGAATGATCAGCCTTTCAGTACAGCTTTTTAATAGACAACAGACCCCACAGCCAGTCCCAGGAGATGGATTACACCTCCCCAGTTGCTGCTGGTGTCTGCTCTGTCCATCAACCACAGCCTAGGCATACAAGCACCCAATTCTGATCCTTTGGGAGCTGGTAACAAAACTCTCCATAGCTCCCAAGAGTGTTTAACCAACTGATGGAGGCTCCACTTGTACAAGCACACACACATTGTAACAGTCAGGACTCAGACTGGCAGATTTAGGTTGCAAAGCCTGGGGTCCATGCACTCAGTACACACCAAATCCCATGGCAACCAGGGAAAGCCCTCTCTGGGATTTATGAGTTGGTAAGTGCCTTCCCCTGTCAAGTGTCTGAGCATATTATCTAAACTCATACACAGCTAATTGTTGGCCTATCACTCGTTCACAGGACTCCTCAGTTTCCCCTGTCCCCCTCCCCCTGCAACCAGATGGGAAACCCCATTACAGTTCCACTCTTAGGAGATGACACCTTAGCTTTCCTTGATTATATAAAGTGTTCAGCCAATTAAGCAATGAACCTGTTTGACGGACAGAAGACAAGGAAGCTCTTAAGGTCTTGAAAATGAATGGATGTCAGAATACCGGCGATAACTGTTTCCTATTTTTGAATGGTGTTTTAATGAACATGACTTGTTGTTTTTTAAATGAAGGCTTTCAGAGGAGGGAAAAAGAAATTTTGTGTCATGAAGCACAATACATCTCCTGAAACATTTTGGGGCAAAGAAAATTAAATAAAACCCCATTTCTGGTGTGAATAGGCTCATTTCCATAATAAGAAAGGGTCCATGAAAGTGTTGGCTGCCAATTCCATTCAGTTTCTAACTCTGGCTTCAAAACTATCCAAGTTATTTCTGCTCTATAAAAATGCAGCCCACCCTTTGCATTTCCTTCCTTCCTTCCTTCCAGAGGAGGGACTAAGTTTTGTGATGTGAATCTGATCATCTGCAAGGCTTAGAAACTTATTTTGAGCAGTCCTCCCTCTTGAAAGGGGAGGATGAGTCTTGAACTCATTGATATGGGAAATACATTTTGCACAAGGTTTTGTGTTGCACAGCATGAAACCAGAAAAATGAGCCTTTTTTTTTGGAAACCAAAGCAGCATTGGACTTGCCCTGCTGAGGCACAAAATCAGCCTGACAACTGGAGGAAATCGGTTCAGTAATGTAGTCCCTGGCAAAAGCTATGGGACTGCTGCAAAGACACCGCCCCCCGTCAATGAAGAGATGCCATGCACTTCACTAGCTTTAGATACGGTTTTTATAGGAACGATACAGTAGGAAACCACCAAACTTTCTGCTATGACTTTTACATACAAATGTGGATTCCTGAGCTGAGGGGAAGACTCTCTTATGGGTTCTCACCTAAATGAATGAGTCAATGAGTAATTCTGCTGCTTGCCCTATGAGTCATTAGGACTTCTACTGCTGAGTGCTCAGATTTCTACTCATGCCATATCACAGAGCAATGGCAGAATTTTGGCAGGCCTGGCTGTAAGTGGGGAAAGGGAAAAGGGTGCAGATAGGATTAATGAAAGTGAAGGGGACAGATATATGTTGGACTAGATGGAGATATGGGATGGGAAGAGTCGGCGTAATGTTTTCCCACATCAGCACCGGTGCAGCACTGTCTTGATAGGCAGCACATTTAGGACACCAGACCTGGCCCCTCATGTAGCTCTGACACTGTCACTTGATCCTGACCTTGCAACATCAATTGACTAATGTGGGTTGGAGCCTCTCATAAAAAGAAATTCTTGTCCGTGATAAATTATGCAGTGTTTTTGTGCAGGTCAAGTAAAAACCTCCAAACACACTGCTGACACAGCCGTGTGTGTGTGTGTGTGTGTGTGTGTGATGACTGTTCAGTAATAATGGAAATTACAAATACTAGAAACACAATATTTAAGGAAACAAAACTAAACCCTGAGGACATGCATGAATGTTGAAACACTAATTGCCATAAAGGTTTCTACTGTTCACAAAAGGAAAAAAAGGGAAGAGGATCTGGCCCTGGATGTTTCCCTTTCTAAAAAAAGGCTATGGACTGTAGGTATTTCTATTGTCACCACTAGTAAAATACATGAGGGGTTTTGTCTGAGATCCATTTAACACTAGTCCAGCGGAAACTGAATTGGTAAATAATCTTTTTCTCATGAGCAACATGTTGTTTGTCACTTCATTCACAAGATATCAGATGCTGTTGGAAGTTAAATAACTCATAGTTAGTATTCCAGAGAGCTCACCAACTAGAAATACATGGGATCAGACAAGAAACGTTTAAATTTCTTATGTGGAATGTAACACATACAGTATTGAGGTTCCATTTATTTTGGTGGACAATGGTACCATGGCAGGTGCAGGGAAAGACCCAGAGCTAAAGGTTTAATAGCAAGCTGAACATAAAGCAGCAAAGGGGAAACCTAACATATTAGGTTCAGTAACATAACATGAACCCCCCTGGAGCTTTTTTTCCCCACATGAAAACTGCTTTTCTTTTCTTCCTAAGTTGGAGCCCAAAGGGATCTTTTTCAGTTTCCCTATAGGTGGAGCTTTTGAGCTGATGTTCACAAGGAAACTTAAAGAACCTGAAGCTTACAGAAGCTCCAGCCTGCAACTTCCAAGAAAAGATTGCATTGCTTTTTCTAAGGGACTTGCTTCAAAATAAGAGGAAAATATATGTTGGGCAAATAATGTGCACAGACTGAGAAGCAGGACATCCACAAAGCAGAGCGGGGCTCTGCAGGACTGGAACTGCAGCATAATACCTTCAACCTCCAAGTCTGGAAGGGCTCCATTCTGGCTGTGTTTCACACCCAATTTTGGGAGCTGATGACTTTTCACAGCCATCATTAGTCAAACTCTGAGGGTCCTTACTTAGCAGTGTGCCTGAATAAGAACTAGAGAAGTAATTGATTTTTGATCTGCAGACAGCTTATGAACTTTGGCTAGTTTTGATGGGACAAATAGGTCATGTTGCCTATTCCTACTCCCCAGTTTGATAAGCTTAACATTTAGACTCAGGTTTCCATAACACTGATCATAGTTTCACTCATTTCTTGTGGATAGTTTTTAGTAGTTACTTAAAACACACAGTTTCTTTCCTGTGACCTCCTGTTCTAAGATATATGAAGAGAGACTGCGGGACCTGAACCTGTTCAGCCTTGGCAAAAGAAGGCTGAGGGGGGACCTGGTGGCCATCTATAAACTCACTAGGGGGGACCAGTGGGGTTTGGAAGAGATCTTGTTCCTCCTAGTGCCCCCCGGAGTAACAAGGAATAATGGTCACAAGTTGGTAGAGAGTAGGTTTAGACTGGACATCTGAAGGTGCTACTTCACAGTCAGGGCGGCTAGGATCTGGAACCAACTTCCAAGGGAAGTAGTGCTGGCTCCTACCCTGGGGATCTTTAAAAGAAGGCTAGACATCCACCTAGCTGGGGTCATTTGAGCCCGGTTTTTCTCTCCTGCCCAGGGCAGGGGTTTGGACTTGAAGATCTACAAGGTCCCTTCTGACCCTACTTCTATGAATCTATACACAGCTAATGAGCACAAAAAAGGAAGGAAAAGTTGTACAATCACTCCTTGTCCCCCACATTCAGTAACACTGGGCAGTTCTCATCTTCTACCAGCTTGTCTCTCATGTAGCCCAGAGGTGTGACTGCAGTATTGTGTAGACATTGCCAAGCTCACTTTTTAATGCTGCTAGCTCAGCTGCTGACAGCATGGAAGCTGTGACAGCCCAGGTTTCAGCACCAGCTGTACAAATCTCCCTGGGACCCAAGTACATACTTGGGCAGCAAGCCAGTTCTGAAGCCCACTCTGCTACATCTGTACTGCTCCAGGTATGCTAGCTAGCCAGGTTCAAGCTGGCTTAGGTAGCGACTCCAACCACATCTCCCAACTGCAGCTCAGAGGCAGATCCTCAGCAGGTATTTCATGCTTGTAGCCAGGGACTTCTGAGGATGGTGATGGGGGTGTCCGCTTGGTAAAGGTATGTTTTATTTTCATGCTCTCCATTTCATCCAATGCCTGCGAGCCATGTACCTCACAGAGAAGAACTTAAAAGTGAGGACCACATTTCTTCTCCAGCGTGTTGTGTTCTCTTTATTGGGACTCTGGTCTTTGTCAGCAGGAGAAGGGCTGTTGTCTGAGAGGATTTGGGGTTTATGAAGGATCCTCACAATACAGAATACATAAAAAAATCCTCATTTTCTTTTCTTTGTTGGGCAGATTCATTATTTTTTCCTGCCAAAGCAACCCTGTTCCCCTTTTGACTTTATGGAAAGTAACAGGTTTGGATGCATTATACTGTATAATATGCACTAATTGAACCACTCTATTAACAAGCACACACTCTTAAAAAGGTCATTTAAAAACAATTAACAGATTGGCTGAATGCCAACAGAAAACACCAGGCCAGTGGGCATTAATCTTCCTATTTTATTCTCTCTAATGTAGAGACGATTGACACCCACTGCAGCACTGGCTTCCCATCTCTATATCCCTTCCAGTCAGAAAGAGCCCATGTACTTTCTTGTATTGCCTCCTGGAAAAGCCTGAAAATTTAAGCCTTGGTTCCACCTTTCTTTCCATTTAAACCTGGGGGCTGGCAGGTTGACCTGGAGAGAGGCACCTATAAGGTAATGAATACCCAACATTGTGCAGTGAGATTCCTCTACTTTTATTCCTTGGCTCTTAGAGCAATCCCTGCTCAGTCTGAGGATGAAGAAATATGGCCCATGGAAATGTAGGTCAAAGTCAACCGCTAATGACCCTGAAGAGTTGTTGTATCATATGGCTTGAGTGCCCTGGAAGAATGACAGCCAGCTGACAGCCCAATGAATCTTATGCTAGTGGCAGTTTCAGGTGCAACACCTGTACATGTACCATAGTATCTGTATTTGAGACTAACACAGTGGTAAATGGTAAGGTATTACTGGGAGGGGCTGATACTACTGTCCAGGGAACATAGCCTGGCAGGCATGAGGCAGAAACTAACATGTTGTCCAAGGTGCTAGGTGTGGTAGCAACGTTAGGGGTTATTACTTGCCATGCCTAGTCCCCCTGATCTTATAAAAACACTTTTTGTTAGGGAAGCTAACTGGGCTAGAACCATCATAGTTTCATAGTTTCTAGGGTCGGAAGGGACATGAGCAGATCATCTAGTCCGACCCCCTGCCATGGCAGGAACGAATACTGGGGTCAAACGACCCCAGCAAGGTGTTCAGCTAACCTCCTCTTAAACACCCCCAGGGTAGAAGCCTGCACCACTTCTCTTGGAAGTTGGTTCCAGATCCTAGCCGCCCTGAGCGTGAAGTAGCGCTTCCTGAACCTAACCTAAACCTACCCTCTGCCAGCTTGTGACCATTATTCCTGATCACTCCTGGCAGTGCTCAGGGGAACAGTGACTCCCCCAGTGCCTGCTGATCCCCCTTGACTAGTTTATAACAGGCCACTAGATCCCCCCTCAGCCTTCTCTTTTGGAGGCTGAA
>NW_017728914.1:19520831-19531263 GCF_001723895.1 Crocodylus porosus
ACGTCCAACCCCTCCAGAAGCTCCCTAACTAAATCCTCGCTAACCCGTGGCCCAGGTGTGCCTCCCCTGGGGCCCGAGGGGGGCCCAGCAGGGAGGTGGCTGTTCTGGTCCCTACTTAGGAAGATGGAGGCAAAGAAATCGTTAAACATGTTAGCTTTGCCGTCTGGTGTAACGACCAAGTTTCCCATTGCGTCCTGCAAGGGCCCCACATTACCCAGGACCTTCTTTTTACCCCCTATGTATATCATTGTTGTAGCTTCAATGAAGACAGAAGGTTGCAGCAGGAATTCACCAAGCGCAACTAATTTTATACAGGAACAAAATTGTACTGTGTTGGAGAACAGGAAAAAAAAATACCTCCATGTTTTCATGTGATTCTCCAGGACCCAAGCTATGGTGATGACTGGCCAGATCCTGATGTTGATGACAACTATGCAGATCAGGAATAATTCCAGTGAAGTTACCAATTTACTCTACCTAGATCTACGCTGGTGGAGCTGAGGTTGACACCTGACCCCCAACATTCCCTTGGTTGGGGGTGGGGGGGTGTTAATCAGGTTTGTATCTTGGGCCTCAACTCTTCTTTCTCTTGCTCTAGTGCAAATCAGGAGTAAACCCTCTGAAGACAACCAGTCTGATTTTCCTCTCCACTGCTGTAATTACTGGCCTGAGTGGGAGTAATTCCAGATTTGCAGCTGGGTATGGAAGAAAAACAGGACCCAGAGATTTACATCACTGTAAAACTGGTGCGAGAGGAATATCAGTGTGCAGCCACATCCAGACAGTGATGGAAGGCAGGGCTGGCTTCCCCACTAAGAGCACAACCTAAAGAATTCTTATTTATGGTTTCTGAATGTGTGTGCGCACGCAGAACGGAGGCGGGGAAAACACCAATTAAAACAAAACATCAGGGCACTTTTCTGAAACATCTGCCTTGTAAAAGCGAAAATCAGATGTTGCTCTGGAATGCTAACTATGCGCTGCTCCGGGTAACGCAGCGGGAGCTGCTGTTTGCCTGACCTCCCCATGACATTTCCTCTGACCCACTACTTGAGCTCCTCAGCATGCACAAACCAAAACATAAGCTTCAAAACAGAAGGCAGTTGTAGGGATCTCTAAATCCTTGCTTGGGACTCCCAGTTTCTCCTTCCGTATAAGGCTACGAGGAGCAGGCCTGGTAACAGGATGAGACACCTGCATACAGAGTGTAATGATTGAGAGACGGGGCTGGGCGCTAGGGAGAGGAAAGCTACAGTCTGTGTGCAACCGATTGCTAACAACCGAGCCAGCTGGATGTCATTCACCGTATTACACTTCTGTATATTAATAAATCATGAAATAAGGGGGAAACTGAGGGAAATGCTTCTATTCTATTGAAAATTACATATTTTTTACTTAATTGCAATATATACATTATAGGCTCCAGGACAACCATTTTATATGGGCAGTAAGTTGTGGGGAAAAGAAAATGACATTTGCAAGCCAGCTAAAGTACACACTGAGCAACTGGGACTTTTGCTGGGGGTTCATTGAAGGCTGAAGAGACAGAAATCCCCAGGCAGTGGAAAGTCTCTGTGATCTCTTCTGCTTCCTCAGTCCAGAGGAGTCCCTGGAGCATGCATGTTCCCTGAGGCGCAAACCCCCCAGTGGAACAGCACTGTTGCTCATGAAGTGATATTTTTGAAGGAAATAAAGAATGGGTTACATTTTTTAGCCCACTCCAGCAGATATATATTTGTGCGAAGGAGGAGGGGACCATGGCTTAAACCTATTGTGGTTGGCATAGAAGTACTTCCTCTGGTTTTGGCAAATCTGCCTTGTATCACACCATAACAGCCAACATGAAAGAACAGCCTGAAATTCAGCTTGCCACCACAGTCACAACCCTGCTCCATTTCCCATCCGAGATCAAATCAGTGCATCCTGGGATCACAACACTAGATTGTGATGATGTGGTGTTCTCATGTTGCAATGTGGTAATACTACCTGTTTTTATCCTTATGCAAGGTTACAGCATGACGCCTCTAATGGGTAGCCACTAGTCCATCTCATATCTACTAAAGGCGGCCCTAGCTTAAGAGAGAGAGAGTCTATGCAGTGATTCTAAGCGGCTTGAAGTACGTCTATAGTGTGCCAGTGAAGGCCTACCTATTACTGTACTAGAAGATTCAAATCAACTGCTGCAAATGGTCATAGCCCCACTAAAACCAATATAACATGTATTGATACTGATTTGCAACATAACTATACTGAATTGCACCAACCAAGGATCTAGCCCAACGTAACTTGGAGACTCCTGAAACTTGGAGGAGTGTGCTTAGTTTAAGCAGGCTGGACCTGTGGGAGTGCACAGAAAGAGGGACAAAACCACTACGGAGGGGGAGATGGAGGACTCCTGAACATCTCAAGCTGCATGGAAAAGTTCAGAGGGTTTGTGAAACTAGTTGAGCTTCAAAAGCCACTTCCCTCTGTAATTTAAATGTGCGGTTTTTTTCCAGGGCTATTCAGCTTCAGTTATTTTTATTCAGTTATTTAGACTTTTCCAGTTAAATTTTGGAAGGAAAGGACCTTTCTAACAGTGGCAGCAGGCATGTAGGACTCGGGTATATGGGTTGTCAGGATTAGCTCGTTTTTCCTTCCTTACTTGGCTCCTTTTTTACTTTCCCTCTGATTTCTTTTCCCTCCTCTTTCCATCTGCTCCACTTCCCACCC
Source organism: Crocodylus porosus (assembly GCF_001723895.1). Classification (NCBI taxonomy): domain Eukaryota; kingdom Metazoa; phylum Chordata; order Crocodylia; family Crocodylidae; genus Crocodylus; species Crocodylus porosus. The sequence continues at coordinate 19,523,544 of NW_017728914.1, forward strand.
TATTTTTATCACTTCTCCTAGGAGGAACACGAATCTCATGATTATATTTCAGCCAAACTTCTGAACCAACTTCAACAAGGAGAAAGACACAGGTCTAAGATCTCTGGCCCCATTACTCATAGTACCTGAACACTTCACAGTTTACAACTGCTACCCTGAGAGGCCAAGCAGGAGTAGTGTCTGTATTTGACAAATGAAAACCAGAGGAACAGAGAGAGTAACCAACTTGCTTAAGGTTACACAGTTTATGATAGAACAATCCAGGTCTCCGAGTTTCAGAACGGTGTCCTAACCCCAGACTCATGCTTCCCTTGTTCTAACCGGTCTCATTTTTGTTCCACAAATTTAACTTTACATTACCACTTGGTAGCAACATTATCCATCATCAGTGCAGACCCAGATTCTCACTCATTTATCAAGGAATAAATCAACAGCCCCAATGCTACCTCTAAGTGTCACTGTGACCAGCAAAAAACATTGGCTTTTAGCATGTCCAGTCCAGCTGCTAAATTCTAAACCTGAATCATCTTTTACTTCAACATCCATACAGAATTTTAGATGTAAGGTACTTCTTCCCCTGGCATTGGATAATTGGAGAAATTCTAGTTTAGCCAGAATGGAACAGCTGCAAGGCAGCAAGAGTTAAAGCAATGTTTCATAGTGCTTAGGGTTAGAAGGGACCTAAACAGATCATCAGGTCTGACCCCCTGCCCTGGGCAGGAACGAGTGCTGGGGTCATAACACCCCAGCCAAATATCTGTCTTCTTGAAGATCCCCAAGGTAGGAGAGAGCACCACCTCCCTGTAGATCCCATTCCAGAGCCTGGCAGCCCTAACCATAAAGTAATGCCTCCTGATGTCCAGCCTGAACCTGCTCTCTAACAAGTTGTGGCCATTATTCCTAGTAACCCCTAGTGGTGCCTGGGGGAACAGAGCCTCCCCCAATTCCCACTGGTCCCTCCTGGTGAGTTTGTAAACAGCCACCAGATCCTCTCTGTCTTCTCTTGTGGAGGCTAAATAGATTCAGACCCTTTAGCCTCTCTCTATAGGGCCTGACCCACTGCCCCTTGACCATGCGAGTGGCCTTCCTCTGGACTCTCTCAATGCTAGCCATATCCCTCCTGAAATGCAGCACCCAGAACTGGACGCAGTACTGACCAGTGCTGCATAGAGGGGAAGGATCACCTCCCCAGACCTGCTTGTGATGCATCCGTAGATGCAGGACATGGTACAGTTAGTCTTACTGACTGCTTCCTGCATTGGTGGGGAATGTTATCCTATTCCACCCCTTGTCTGTCCCAGATTTTATGCCTTGTTTCTTTTAAACCACTGAACAATTTGGACTTGTGTCCCACAAGTGCTGTTACTCCCTGGAAATGCTGTAAAATCAAACTATGAAATCTCCACCCTGATAGCAATTTGTGACTATATGGGAGTCAAGGGAGTTTTGCCATGTTACTTGCCAGTAATGATTTTTCCTCCCTTGCATTTCCATGACAAGAGTGCTTGCTTGTGCATGCTCTCTGTCTCTCTCCCCCTCTCTGAAAATATTCTCATGTGTTGCTTTTGTGCAATCAGATATGATTTCCTTAGCCACTGTAGAGTGAATTGCCTTTGGGAGAGAAAAGCCCATGGAGATGGAAAATGCTTCCTTCAACCTGATCAAAAGGAATGACTGAGCTGGCTTACCCTGAAGAATAGGTAACTGTTTTATTCCTATCCAGCAAATCTTTTGGGAAATGTTTTATTATTGTCCATGAGTAAAGGAAGAAAGGTTAAGTTTTTATAGAAAGCAGAATGCTCTGTGAGAGATTTGATAAGGGGGATGCAAAGGAAAAAGAAAGCACATGGTCCTGACAACCCAGTAACAGCTACATCATGATAACAGAGCATGTGGTGACAGCTGGGTAGTTTGCCCTGGCAACAAAAATGAGACTGCACCAATTTCTCAGGTGGCAGCATAGTCTGACAATGACTGAAACGTGGTTCTATTTTGTCTGCACTGCAGGACCAAAACCTAGGATTTAACCATGATAGAGGCAAGCGTGTTTTAACCAAATTGCCTAGCAATGCATAATGTAGACAGGGCCCCAGTCCCTAGCTAGTGCATCCCATCACTGCTTGTTGCCAGTGATGGCAGGCAACGTTCTACAATGGATTCCAATGTAGACCGGGCAGGTCTCTAGCCTGGGTTTAAACACAGTAACTGATGCAAGAGCTTCAGCAGCGACAGTTGTACAATAGTACTAACCTGAAATTTTCCCTCCCCCTGCATGGACGATGGAGATTCTGGCTGTACTCATCTTCTCCCTTTCTCAGCACACTTATATATGTACTTGCCATGGTATCTGAATAGCTGGGACATGGCACTGAACTTTTGGCCCAAAACAGAGCAGAAATGTATAGTGAATCCAGATACCAGTTGGTCTGTCTAAAAATATGGCCACAGAAACTGCTCTCCTCTGTTGCCAACAAAGTGGGATAAGAAAAGTGGCCACTGACTGATTGAAACAGCAATGAAAGAGGGGAGAAAATGCAACTGGAACTGCCAGTGTTCACCAGTCCAGAAGGCTGCACAGAAAGATAAAAGTATCCTTAATTCCTCTCAGGATTACACCTACAGCCATTTATTGTCAGTGGCCACATCTGATACGGCTGCAGACTGGCCCCTGGGTCATGCATGGTACCCCCGATCCACCCAAGGGGACGACACCTTCTGTGCGACAGGCTCTACAAGGCACCTGGAACTGGCTGGTGCAATCACTGCCTGTTGCAACAAAGGGGCCCTTCCCGCTACCATCTCCGTCAAGGGCTCTTGCTGCTGTTAGTAAATTCCAATAGCAAGAGCCCTTCACAAAAGTGTCACTGGCATTTGGATAGTGCTGAACAGTATATGTGGGATGAAAAGGGAGCTGCCTATTTGATTAAGACTTAACACTGACTTCCTTATAGATCGTTTGCTTGTTTATTTGTTTTTCCTTTGGTTCCCCAAACCTGCCTTCTCCAGTGATTTGATTCATCAGAGTTTGAAGAATTTGAGAAATGGAAGCTTTCATCGATGAAAGCTTCCAAGAGCCTGAAGCCTGTTATTTACTGAAGAGGCATGGTGGCCAGGTACAAGCTCCCTTTCCTGCCAAGGGTGTGTGATTCAGTACTGACAAGGTGAGAACCTTTCTAGGAGTGAAATAGGAGTTCAGCTTCATGACGCATCCAACTCTTGGCCTCTCTGGTGGGCCCGACAACTGGGTAGTGAGTGTTGATTTTAGTGGTGTCTGGCCACGTCCTTGGTAGGAAACACAAAGAAACATGTCAAGCTCATTTACGTAGGTAGCCTGAAAATTGTGTTTCAGCAGGGGTATGATAACAAGGATACAGAGCTCTCAGAGCATGCTAGGCCCATTAAAGACCGAGTTAAAAAAAAGACCCCAATCAACCAAGATTTTCAACCCTGACTTATAATTAGGGTGCTTCAGGTTTGAAGTGCCGCAGATAAGATAATTTAAGGAGGCCTGGTTTTCATAGGGTAGGTGCTCAGCACGCTTTCAAAAGATCCACCATGCTGGAGCTCCCCCATACCAAACCCCTACCAATAACCGGTGCTGGATTGCACCTCTTTGTGGGCTGGATCTGGTCTGTGGGCCATAAGTTACAACCCCTGGGTTATACCATAATCAAGACAATAAAACTCATAAATCACTTTTGAAAATATTAGGCAAGGTCCCTGTCCTATATAATTTTAGAAGCAGCTTAATGAGCAAGATAAAAAACAATAGGGCCATGAGTGAGGGAAAACAGGGGGTACAGTAACAGGATCACATGGTTCCTTGGTGCTGACACATGCACATTTTTGAAGGTCCAAAGAAATATGACTATGACATTAAAACTGGTCCTGACTCTTATGAAGAAAAACTTTTTGGACACTTGGCTTCATGCAATGGAAATACTTCAACAGATGTAAGACAATTGCTTCTGGAATCTGAATATGAACTATGACTCCCCCTTGACTGCTGAACAGTTGAAACAATTTCTGGGAAACTTCATGAGTATATTTTTGGTGGCTTATTCATACTATATCTCTACTGTTGTGCTATACAAAAGTACAGAGGGAGAAACTAATAATGTACCTTATTTTGAAAAGTTCAGTTTGGTGACCATTAGGCCTGTGTGACTAGGCAGCTATTCGATCCAGTTTCGGATTCAGCTGCTTCAGATGCCAGTGATCCGATCTGGAGCTCCGGACCAGGTTTCCACTTTGATCCGGCTGAAGCGGCTTTGAAGCTTTGAAGCCACCTTGGCGATCCGGCCATAGGGTATAATGGGGAATCAATGAAGCCTGAGAAGTTTCAAAAAGATTGGTGTAGGGGTTTGGGGGTAGCTGCACCCCAAATTCTCGAAAGCAAAACTCATGTCACCTCTATGTGCTACAACACAAGGGTGGAAACTGCAGGGGTGGTAGCCCCTGGTGAGGCCACAAAGCCTGCCAAGATTCAAGGAGATAGGTACAGGGATTTGAGGAAAACTGCACCTCAAGCTGCAGACAAGCAAAACTCATGACATGGGTGACCCTGTATGTGTTAAGATGCACTGGGGTGACAGCTGCAGGGATGAAGCCATGCCTGCTGCAGCCATGAAGCCTGCCAGCTGTCAAAGAGATAGGTGCAGGGGTTCTGGAGCCCTGCACCCCTAGCTGCTGACAGGCAAAACTTGTGACATGGGTGTTTGTGCAACTGTGTCTGTCTGGAGGTGGCGGGGGGAGGGGGAGACACTACTGCAGGCCTGGCTGCTAAGCTACTGTGTTACCAGTTACCAAGCAATCATGATTCACTCAGGGACCAGTTCAGTACAAAGTAGCTAGCTAATGTAGCCAGTTATTTACCAACGGTTAACACCTACAAAACCACAGACTAAGGAAAGGAAATAACCAATACAGACAATCAACTGCCCCAAGACAGAGTCAGTTGGACCCATGGCATGAGTTTTGCCTGTCAGCGGCTAGGGGTGCAGGGCCCCAGAACCCCTGGACCAATCTCCTCGACAGCTAGCAGGCTCTCTGGCTACAGCAGGGGCTACCATCCCTGCAGCTTTCACCCTGCTGCACCTTAACACACACACAGTATCACCCATGTCATGAGTTTTGCCTGTCAGCAGTCAAAGGTCCAGGGCCCCAGTAGCCAGACTCCCCCTGCACCTATCTCCTTGATAACTGGCAGGCTTTGTGGCCTCAGCAGGAGCCACCACCCCTGCAGTTTTCACCCCCTGTGGTGTAACACATACATGTGTCATGAGTTTTCCTTTCAGGAATTTGAGGTGCAATTCCCACCAAACCCCTGCACCTATCTTCTTGATACTCAGCAGGCTTCATGCTCCCAGCATTGGCTACTATCTCTGCAAGTTTCATCCAAATCAGACAAAAAAACACCAAAGTTATAGATTCCCCATTATACCCTATGGCCAGATCTCTGAGGTGGCTCTGAAGCTTTTCTGAAGCAGTTCAGAAGCTCCAAACTACTTTGGAAAGCCTAACGAAGCCAGCGCTTCAATCCAGACATGCTTCTTCAGATGCCAAAGTGTCCGAAGCTTCTCCGGATCCGAAGCATGGTCCAAAGCCTCACACAGCCCTAGTGACCATCCAATCCACACATAAAGCAGTGTACATGTAACCCAGTGACAATGCTGAGAGCACTTATTGGTAGCTTTGGCTGTTACCCCAATGCAGAAGGATGACAATTCCTAGAAGGAATTCCTTTGGACTTCTATTAAGGCATTGATCAAGTTGACAACCCACCATTAAATCCATCTATGCTGAAATATTGTTAAGGGTCTGACTTGCAATAATGAATATGAAGTGAAATATAAATAATATATATAATAAATAATATATAATAAGTAATATATAATAAATAATATCAATGAATATAAAGTGAAACTAAGCACCAGGGAAAGAGGTTTCACATTAGACCTGTCAGCTAACTTATTTTGAGGGATACTTGTTCAACTTGAAGTCACTTAAGTCTGTTATCCTGCTTCCTTCTTATGAACTAGCAGGGCTCTGGAAAACTTCCAGAATGAAACACTGCAATAACAAAATAGCATTAACAGCAACAACCCTACAACCACCCAGTGGTTTACTTATAGCCCATTTAACCAGCTAACCATGCAGAAGGACAGATCATCAGTTTTTTCCAGTGGAACATTTTGAGTGAAACTTCAAAATCCTTTCATTGGAAAAACATCTCGGGTCCAAAATAGCATTTCTAATAAAAATATATGTATCTGAGACAGTCTTACCCCAGAGTAGCCCACATGCCAATGATTGACTGTCATATGGAAGGAGACCCAGGGGCAAATCCTTGCTATAAATCAGGGGTCAGCAACCTATGGCCCAAGGGCTGGATCTGGCCTGTGAAGTCTGGATATCAGCAGTGTTTTGGTAGCCAGGCCATTTGGCATAATTTTAGTGCTGGAGCACTTCTGCAGTGAGGTATATGTGCATTGCTTAGCAGGAGACACATTAAAAATGTTGAATCAAATGTAGCTGCAGTAGACTGGACTGTTGCTCTGAAGAGGCTGCTGACCCCTGCTCTAAATGATTAAGATTTTAGAGATACTCAAATTGCAATAAGAACCCAAACCACATGGCTCATCCTAGCGGAGAATCTGACAGCTTTAACTGGAGTGACTATGATAAGCCCCATTCCACTGCTCATCAAATGTGGAGACACAAGTTCCTTCTGACCACACTCTAAATCATGAAGAGCAGGGGTTTGAACCTGTGTCTTCCACATCAGTCCCCCAGCCAGTGTGTTTACCAGCTATTCCTGGGAGATCTCAGTGTCTCAGTTTTTCTAAGAAAAATCTTCCACAGGCTTTGGCCTTATTGTAACAGAGGGTAACTACACACATGACACACCTCTGTTCTAACGTGTGCTAATTAGCACACATTGGAGCAGACTCAGTTAATCAAGTCATCTGTGAGTTTGCTGGATTGTGCTTATTAGCACGCTCAAGCAGCCTCTGTGTCACATATATTCGGCCTCCCCACATTTCAAAATAGTGGCAGGGGTGCTTTAACTAAAGCTCATCAGACAAGCTTTAGTTAAAGTGCCCCACCACCATTTTCAAGTGTGGGATGCTGAATATGCATGATGCTGTGGGCACTTTTTAATTAGAGCGGCTATCAGAGCCTCTTTAATTACAGTGCCCCCTACCCCTCCACACACCGTGGAGCATGTGTATAGATGCCCAGAAGGCTGCTGTGAAGAAGCAGCACAGAGAGCCTCAGGCAGGGAAAGCTATTCATAAAAGGCTGCCAGGGAACAGGTATTCAGGAATTTACCTGATGCCAGCACTTACTCCAGAACTAGCTGTGCTACAGTAGCACCATGGAATCACAGAATCGTAGAAGCTAGGTCAAAAGGGACCTTGTAGATCTTCAAGTCCGAACCCCTGCCTGGGCAGGAGAAAAAACTGGGCTCAAATGATCCCAGCTAGTAGGCATCAAGCCTCCTCTTAAAGACCCCCAGGGTAGAAGCCAGCACCACTTTCCTTGGAAGTTGGTTCCAGATCCTAGCCACCCTGACAGTGTAGTAGTTCTTACACATGTCTAAACTAAACCTCCTCTCCAACAGCTTGTGGCTGTTATTCCTTGTTATGCCAGGGTGTGCTAGGGGAAACAAGGTCTCTCCCAAACCCTTCTGGTCCCCCCTAGTGAGTTTATAGAC
>NW_017728914.1:19531538-19541578 GCF_001723895.1 Crocodylus porosus
CAGTATTGAAACGCATCCTGTTTTTGTTAGCCCACCCCTGTAACCTATCCAGGTCTTGCTGCAGTCTTTCCCTCCCTATTAGCGTGCTCACCTCACCCCAAATTTTGGTATCATCAGTGAATTTAAACAGGTTGCTTTTCACCCCATCGTCCAAATCGCTGATAAAAAAATTGAACAGTGTGGGCCCAAGGACCAAGCCCTGGGGGACTCAGCTGCCCACTTCTCCCCAGGTCAATGGCTGGACTCTAAAGCCAAGTCTGGCACAGTGGGCCTAGTCTAAGGGAATGAGTGAGAGAACAGGGGCTGAAGCCAGTAAGACTGAGGCCCCAACAAGAGTATAGAGGTCTGAGGTGGCCTGTTATTGGATTGAGGCCAAGTACCCAACAAAGTCATTAATTGGTAATGCCTATGATGCGTGGGCACAGCTGTTGGGGAAGTTGGAGCCTGTGATTTATCTAGCCCCTTAAGGCTAACAGGTGTCCTGGGGAAGGGCACTGGTGGGCCATAGGGCAAGGTGGAGACTAGCAGGAGCTCAGAAGAGCAAGCTTGTATCTAGAGGAACTGGGGCTCACTCTAGAACCTGTTAGGCAGCCTCCCTTCCAACTGAACAATATATGGTGTGGCAGGCGAGTAAGAAGGGACGGGCACCCTAGAGCTGGAGCTGGGTAAGGGCTGCACGGCCACCATAGGAAATCACAGTCACCCCTGAGCCCAAATAGGGTTACACTCATACAAGTGCAGAAAATTTCTGAAGTGTTGAAATCTCTGTTTCATGCCCAGCTATAACCATGAGGAGCGCTGTAGTCACAAACCAGTCTCTTTATATCTGTGACTGAGGAATGGAATTGGCTAAGGAAGTATGTTTCTGTCCACAGCACATGTAAGGGTGAGACAACAGAGCAACACTTTTATTAGGACTGTATAAAATGTCACAAAGTATATGTAAGACTAAGTCTGTGTTGACTGTGTCCAGCAAGAATACTGAGGCGCTCTTAAGATTCCTCCTGTGGCCTCTATTGGATTGAGTTCATTTGCCAGAAAAAAAACTGTTTGCCTTAACAAGTAATTAATACCATACTCACAGTTATCTTTCATTCTTATTTTAAATCCCAGGTAATAAGGCTTTAGTCTTCTTGATCTAAAGGTTTCAGTACTTTAGCATCATTTATATTAATCACGTGCAATTATCATTCTAATGTTGTGAGTGTGTGTGTGTGTGTGTGTGCATGTGCATGCCCATAGATATATATTTAAGGAATTAAGAAAATTCCAACTGTATGTTTGTCTCAGCATGCTCCCTCTATTTTAGAAACATTGGGCCCCCAACACACATTATATTTCTTATGCAGTTAAGGTGTTAATCACATCAGAAATACCAACTGGCCGCACAGTCATAGAATTTATGGTATTGTAAAATCACAAACCAGCCACAAAGATATCACTCAAAGTTGTGGTGGGCTTGTTTGGCACCGTATCTTAAACATGTGGCATGCCACACAGTGCAAATTGTAGGGATCCCATCAAGATTATTCATGAATAGAAATGCCCCCAGAAGGCCTGAGGAAAAGGAATTGCTCTCTCCCCTCTTGAATTTTTCCTGCTCTGTAGGCCATGCACACTCTGTTCCCATGAGAGTCTCTCATGCAAATTCTCAGTAATCCAAAGGACACAAGCAGAACAGATTTGAATGTGGGAAATGGTTTACAGCCTTAGAGCCAAGTCCCTAAGTCCCAGGCAGTTTATTGTCCCTGTAGGTGCCCTGGAGAATAGAGTGTGAGGGGGTTGGAATCAAGCACTTTCACTCTTCTCTTTCTAATTGTAGTGCCCCATGCTGAGCTGTAGCTGGAGATTATTACTGCTACTTTTTTCCCACTCTGTGGTAAAATGATAAAACTAAGCTATTCAGAGTAGAGCTAGGGATACAGGCTGCTATGAAGGAGACTGTTTCCATTCTATGCCATTGCTCAGGCCCAAACTTTCAGTGTACATATTTTGGGGATAAATTTTTATTTGTATTATCCAGTCTTATTTCAAAGGGACTGTGGAGTATTCTTGTGAGTGTTCCAGACACAGAGAATGATTGGTCAAAGACTCTCACTTGCGGTTGTAGTGGTCTGGCACAAATATCATTCAAGCTGAATGAACTATCAAAGAACTTTAGTTCCAACAGCGGCTGGAAGAGTTCTTAACTGATCTGATGCAATCAAGAGTCTCATGCTGTTTGGTGTTTTTCTTCATCTACACTTATGGAGACACATTGATTGGATAAGGGCTGCCATTTTTTCATTAAAAAGCAAAAATCAATCTTTGGCCCTCATAGTGACAGAAGAAAACTTGAAAACTTAACGTGAGGACACCTTCAAGGCTCAGATACAACAGACAAATTGACCCATTACCTCTCTTCTTTAAGGGGAAGAAACCCCCTCATGATGGGTTTTTTTAAGCAAGACTTTGAGAGCCTCAGCTGAGATTTCTGAATGCTTGTGCTTGGCAATACTGGGAAAGAAGAGTTACAGAACTGCATGCAGAATGATTCAGAAAAAAATAGTCTGACAGAGAGAGCAAGGGTTACCCAGGAGTACATGGCTACTGTAGGAGAGTGACAGAATCAGAATGCAACCAGCAGAAACATCACACTGGCCTGGTGGCTTGTGTGAGCAGCGCTGTTTCCCTAGACCTCCTCCCACCCCCAATAACACATCTAATGCCCCTGAATGAGAGAGGGGATAAGTGAGCTCCATTTGCTTACCAGTGTCCAGATAAAGTCCCTGCCTCTGTTGCAACCCCTAATCTGAAGTGGGCTTGGTTTGTGTATGTGTGATAGCCATAAAATGAGGGGCAGTCGTTTTTAGTGTGTTTATTTAAGACTTTCCTCGTCTTCTAATAAATCTCAAATGTGGAAGTCTTTTTTTATCAGAGACACCCTGGGAGCAAGGAGGACTAGGAGAAATAAAACCTAACATAGTTCTTCTCTTTTCTTCTGAGTGAAGTCTACAATTGCAACCAGCTGAGTGTAAATGTAGCAAATAAATTGGCTTTGTTACACTTCTCTCACCTGTAACCCAGGTGGGATGAATAACTCTATAGATGAGTTGAATACAGACATCTGCTGTAATGAAACCAAGCAGACCAAAGATCCATGCAAACTCGATTTCCATTTGTGCTATTCTGTTCTGTCAGCCAGTCTAATAATAATGCTGATGACCAGTCCCATAGCAATGAAGTTTGGTGCCTGGGGCAAAGTCTGCAGAGGCAGCCCGCCCTCACCCTGTGCACAGATCCATGGGCACATGTCCCCCACCCCATGCTTGCCCAGGAGTGCATGCAGCAGCGGGAGCCACCTGTCTTCCATCCCCATGCCCCCCCACTCCCCAAATGAGCCACTCGCAACTCCATCCCACGCCCTGCCCCAGCTGGGCAGTGCCTGTCAGCACCCCTTTGCTTTGGCACCAGGGGCAGTTGCCTTGCTTGCCCCCCTTGCCATGGCACTGCTGATGACCATCCTGCCTTTTATATCTAAAGGCAAGTAGCAAAGACCTTGAGCCTTAATAGGAATCTCTACTGCAGCCCAACAGAACACCAGTTTAACATCAACATAACCAGTCTAAGAGGAGCAGGAACAAGCCCTAACCATGTTTTCTGGCCTAAACTTGGCAATGCCTTTGTATTTACAATGTAAGTGCTTGGGTGTGTTCCGCATGCCACGTTTCAGGGCCTGAACCTGTTCCAAAATGTTGGGAGCTGAGGCGGTTCCAAAGGAGTCCAAAGCTCTGTTAACATAAACAGGGCTCTCCAGCACATGCATGTTTGGCATGTGTGGATGTGTGTTCCTCACCCCACTCAACCTTGACTGGGCAGCATTTGTCAGTCTCGGCAATAAGGACTGGATATAGCTGATCAGCGTTGGTCCTTGATGGAGGATTCAGTGCACTGGCACAAGTCATCTCCACTCCTTACAAGTGGTTTTCTCAGCAGTAGTGCTTTTTGCCTGTGTTGCCCAAAGCAAGTGGGCAGTTCCTGATCCGTAATGAAGACACTAGTTCTTGCCAGGCCCAGAAGAATGAGCGGCTGAACTCAGTCCTCTTGGGGAAGTGCAGAATGCAGAAATGAACCCTGCAGTCTTAGCTGCCAAGTCTTTCTTTCCTATAATAAATCACAGGCTGGTAGATTCCAGCACTGTTGCTTCCTTCCAATGTAGAAAGTCTTATTTTGAAATGTTCTCTCAGTTAACACCAAGCTGCACTTGATGCTTTTATCCTCTATGCCTGTGGGGCATTCCTCTAATGGAAAGTTATTCCTTGCACTGAAACTACACATGGGTGATAGGTTCCATCTTAGTCAGGGGGGTATGTGCCCCCCCTCCCAACCAATCTCGCTGCCCTTGGGGGTGGGGGGTGGTCCATCACAGTCAATCTCTGCCCAGAGGGAGTTCCCCTGTGGCCAATTGCTGCAGCCACTTCTGGGAGCAGCTTCAGTGATATGACTGGCACTTGCAGAGGGGCACCAGCTGCCCCTCCTGTCCATCACCTAAGCAGCGAGCATGGCCGATCAGGGCTGCACCGACATTCTCAGGGGGTGCATGTGCACCCTCGTGCACCCCCTCCACATCGCCACTGAAAACTTACTGCTCAAAGGTACAGCACCTGACCACTCTCCCCACTCCTTTCCTTCATCTCTCTGTGATATGTAATCTAAATAGAAAACATCTTGCCTACACCAGCAAAAATCAAGACTAAATCCATTCACTGCAATCCAATTGTGCTGGATTGATACACAGATAGCTTAGATCTGAATATAACTGAAAGTCACTCTGAGTGGTATGTTTATCCAGGCTTCTCAGTGCTAGTTTATGCTCTAAGGATATATCCTTAAGCAAAATGCAAGCAATCCTTTCACCTGGTTACTGCAGCAATGGGTATGCTATTAGTATGTGACTGGATAGGAACAACTGACTCTTCAAACCGTAATCCTTTTTTGCAAGATCAAACAAAGATAACCTTTTCCAAAGTGTCTTTAGAGCTTTAGAGCTTTTAAGTCCAGCGTCAGAAGTGACTTGGGCAATAGCCTTCTCTCACTGCAGTGAGTATCTTTTATTTGACAAGAAATGAGAATGCAATTTATTTTTGTTACTCATCACTGCAAAGGGGTGGGGCAAGAAGACTTTGTGTCTGTATGAATAAATGTTCTGGAGCTCTGCATAGTTGTGCTGGTGTGCAGAAAGCCTGTGAAAAGAATATGAAGTCCAAGAGCGATGGAGTTCAACTACATTTTGTTTAGTCTTGCTCATCAAGGTGATGTTACAGCTAGAAGAACAACTGCTGTGCATCTGAAATGTTGGGCACCGCTGATGTTTTAGCAGACAGAAAGCAGCATGATAGAACACAGACCCATGGCAGGGGGCAAGCGACCTCATTCTGAAATATAAGCAGAATAAAAGGGATGACCTGGAATTTATGGGTGGCGTACATGTAATGCAGATAAATAATATCCCAGCAGTGGGACCTGTTCTTCCAGCCCTTAGCTTTGGGCTGTGATTACACCATATCAGCCCTTGCAGGCTTTCTCTACATAGTTCTCTGGCAGTCACCACGAGGTTGGCATCTGCCACAGGGATATAAAAAGATTTCCACGTGAGGCAGAGCAGCACTCACTGATGTTATCATGGTTTCAGTCACGGTGATCTGCCGTGCGTGGTTGCAGCGTGCTCTCCAGCTTCCTGTACACTCCCTGCTTCATTAGCCATTTTTCTTTTAGCTGAGTTTACAACCAGGAAACCCAAGAGCTCATCATTTGCTGCTTTCCAGCATTTCTCTCATCCCCAGCGCGCAGCTCAAATTCAGGACATACCCTACCTATCCTCAGAAGGAGCAAGCAGATGCCAGACAAACCTTTAAACGGTACAAAAAATCTCCAGGAACATTTGTAAGAAGTGGTTACAAAACCTTAAGGGAACATTGGAGCCTATTTTTTTTTCATTCCCACTTTGTAGGAAGGTCCAAATTGGTCCCCATAGCACCATGACTCCATAGCACAATTTCCTGTTGAGTTGAAGTCAAAAAGTAATATGTCATCTGATTTAAAATGTGGACAGTGCCGTGACATATTGAGCCTGTATGGCAGCCAGATAACGTATCCGTAAGCCCATGAGTCTATCTTGAGTAAGATCCTCCAGATTTCTTTTTCAGAGTAAGGGAAGATGCAAGGCTGATGTGCCCAGAGGCCGAAGGCCTCTGTTTCCCCAAAAGAGAGAGACAGCTCAACAAGTGGCTGTGAAACCTCTTCCAGCCCCAACATATTGAGCTTGATATGGAGCAATTAGCTGTAAAGATGAGGAGAAAGTAGTCTTTATGACCATTCTTTGTTTTGGACTTTTTGTTGAGATTGCTGAATGATTAAAAAAACAGGTTAATATCTTTTGTGCTGGTAGTTGTAGTGACAAGGAAAACAATCCATTTTGAATCAGAAAGTCATGATACATTTCTCACATGCTTCCAAATAACCATCAAATACCTAACAACTTCCAAATTATCCAGACTGTGGTATGAGCACCTTACATAATGATATAACTGGTTCTGTTAATCATGTCTCCTAAACCAGTCTGTCCAGCTCTTTAATTGGTTTGGTTGCTCTATTCTAAATTTTCTCTATCATCATTCATAATAATTTATTTATTCTTTATATAACTGTGGTGCCTGGGAGCCCAAACATAGACCAGAACCGCAGGCACCACACAAGCACTGAGTGCAAAGCTGGTCTGTGGCCCACAAAATTTACCATCTAAATAGATCGCATTTTGTTCATTTTATTTGGGGGGTGGGCGTTGTTCTGAAGTTAGCAAAGTAAGGAAAGAATCCAAGGACTTTTTAATCATAGGGTAATTAATCATTGGCACATTTTAGTAAGGTTTGTGATGGATTCTCTGCTGCTGGGAAGGGTTTGTTTTTCCAAGAGGTCCTTCCCAATTCAAAGAGGAATGAATGAAAAAGGGTCCTTTGGCCTATGCTTTGCCAAGATCAGAATAAATGATCACAATGGTCTTGTCTAGCTTTCAATCCAAATCCCTTAGTAAATCCATCACGCAGAAGAATAAGAGGAGTATTGGAAGAAAGTATTGAGGCAGTAAGGAATGAGGAAAAATGGTTGGACGTGTACAATTTGGCCAAATGACTGTCAAAAGGGATTGGTGGAATATAACATCCTAGATTTTGAAGGAAAATAAAGTATAAACATTGCAAACCTTGGTGACAGAGACCAATACTTTCACTGCATCTGGTGATCATTGTCAGTACTGAGCCAATGAATAATAATGTGATTTTGAGTGTTTCAGTAGGAAATAATTAATGAAGCAAAATTGAGCATACTCAGATTTAATGGTTGGACAACAGGAAATGTGAGTCCCTCCACTACTCCCAAGGGAAGTGGTGAAAGTCCTATCATTTCAACTAGCTAGAGCACTCCATTTTATTTATTTTATCAGCCTTACAGCTATTTACCAGTGACTGAGCACAGTATTTACACTGCAATACAAAACCAGTCTGCTGCTGGGCAATGGGCAGTGGAAAAGACAACCTTGTAAATCCAGTATATATTAATGATTTATTTGCAAAAACCAGCTTGTGGAACTCCTGGTCTGAAATTCTCTAGGGACGCCCTCAGAAAAAGCTCTGGTCAGTTCTGGCTCTATGATGCTATAATTAGTGTGTATGCAGAAAACTATCCATTGCATCCTCCTACTCCTCTGAACTAATTCTCTCTGATTTTTGCCCTAGCATTTGTGATGCAATTGCTTCCTTAGTGCTGGGTTGTTACAGCACAAGCAGAGGAATGTGGCATCCCCAAATGAATCATTCAAGACGCTGGGAATAAAGAAGAAAGTTCTGTGTAAACAGAAACACACTTGCTAATCCACATAGGGGAGGAAATACAGAAAACATTCAAAAGTGCTTGAAGTTAACAAAAATGAATTTTTGTGAAGGGTCCAGTTACTTTTAAATAGGACAAGCATTACTTGGGTCTAGCTGAGAAGTTAATGCCTAGAGGAGAAGGGCTTTCTTATTCTAATGGTTAAGAGTTGCTCTCTTAGCTCACTTGTTTGTATCCAGTGCTCTGGAAATGCAAGCACTGAGTTCTCCCACTGCTGGTAGTGCAGGGATAATTAAACAACACAGGTCCGGGCTGTTGCACCTAGTAAGCTGAAATGATTTAACAGTTCACAAAGCCTTGCTGAAGCTCCACTGAAAACCATTTGGCATCTTCAGCTGCAATCTAAACCTCAACCTCATTTGATGATATCTAACCATTATAAATCACTTTCTATCAAAGATTTTCAAAGTCCTTTGCAGAGGTTTCACCCACCCAGCCACCATGTAAGACAGAAGAATAATATAATCTCCACCTTGCAAATGGAAGACCCAAGGCAGACAGAAGTGAAATGGTTCAACCATGGCTGAACACAGAACTCACACTTTCTGATATCTTAGTTCTGTGCTTTAACCATAGATGTCTGCAATACCAGAGCAGGGGCATAGGCCAATAGTTCACATGAGTATTCACCAATCCCATGTTCTTTCTGTGAATTTAGTCAACCTTTGCATGAGGCCCAGGTACTGAGGACCCTTTGTGAAAAGCATGAATAAGTAAGCATACACAGGCAGACATGTATTAGTAGCAACAGGTATATCAACACCTCATCTCTGGCTTCTCCCTGGAGGGCTGATCCCAAGCATTCCCCATCCATCCAATTCTACTCTGAAGCCTCTGGAGCAACTTCACCACCACACATTCAGGCTGGGCCCATGTAAGTAGTTGCGGGTGGGTAGGCTGTGTTGGCTGGGTGTGTCCCACCCTAGACAAGCCGAGGATGTGATGCAGTTGTACCTAGCAATCTCCACCCAGTAATACTGGCTACTGTGGTAGCTCTTCAGTAAAGCTTGCTGATGGGTGTATGCCTACATTTATCAAAGAGGTCACTAAACAGGTGGGACTATCGCATACAAGCCATCGCTATTTTCCCCTAGCGTAGAGGCAGGTTAAAGCTTTCTGCTTTTCTTTTTCTGGACAAGTTTGCTCTAGGAGAGAAGCTTGTACTTGTGCTTTAAGTTGAGCAAATGCATGAGAATTAGCAGGAGTGGGGTGGGTCATTGACTGCAAACTCTTAGAGCAGTGACTGGCAGTTTTTCTGTTTGTGCCTGCCCAGCACAATGGGGCTCTGACCTCAAGGCTCGTGGGGAAACCACCACAATCCTACTTATACTAACTGTAAATTAAAATGGGAGGGGAACAGAGAGAGACAAACCACAGAATAGAGATGTTCTAGGTCTGAAGCTCAAGCGTCCTAGTCAGTCACCCCTAGCTGTTAAAGTCTTTTTGGCCCAAAATGTCTCTGTTCCTTCTGCAGATAGAGGTCAACTGTTTTGATTCCTGGAGGGAAAATGCCATATTTCTTCCACATCCACTGGGTCTCCACATGATTAAAACCTAGTCCACTCCAAGGGAAGAGGCTGGAGGAGAGAAACAAAAAGGCCTTGCAGATTCATCTTGATACCTATCAGATACACTCAGATCAAAAGCCCATAATGGCTGTGTGGCTTCATGATGACAGCAATACGCCTGCTCCACACCCAGTGTAATAATGTGCCTGTGGTAATTAGACCAACTTCAGAAAGAAGGAAGCTGGCTGCTATTAATCTTAAAGAGACACCGCGTCAATAAACACAACTACAACAGCCAAGCAAGGATTTAGCACTGAGGCAAACAATGAAACCATTGTTGCCACAGGTAGCCCGGGCTTTATAGCAGGGCTTGGGAAGGGCATTCTTTGTTCACACAGCCTGTCTTTATTTTTCCCAGCAGAAGGAAGAGGAAGAAACTCCTAAGAAAAGTACCAAGTCAGGAAAACAGATCTTACGATGACAGGCTGAGAGCCATGGGACTCTTTAGCCTGGAAAAGCGCAGGTTCAGGGGTGATCTGATGGCCACCTATAAGTTTATCAGGGGTGACCACCAGGATCTGGGGAACGTTTGTTCACCAGAGCGCCCCG
>NW_017728914.1:19541678-19576723 GCF_001723895.1 Crocodylus porosus
CCTTCAAGAGTAAATTGGATGCTTATCTTGCTGGGGTCCTATGACCCCAGCTGACTTCCTGCCCTTTGGGCAGGGGGCTGGACTCGATGATCTCTCGAGGTCCCTTCCAGCCCTGATGTCTATGAAATCTATGAAAAGTCAGGGGATTTAAGTTGAGTAACTCCAGAAAGGAGGAGGGGAAAAAAATGGGAAAAACTACTATAAGATGGGAGATCAGGAGCTGGCCACATGAGCTGCTGGCCACTTTTCATGCAGTCTCCATTTGTCAAGATGTGGATGGTGATCTGGGAAGGTGGATGCTAACAGGAGAACCCTTTTAGGGATAAGCAAAGTTAATAAATAAAAAGAGAGAGGGGGACTTTAGCCCTCACAAAAATGAGAAGCTCAAAGGCTGAGTCGAGTTCTACCACAGGACCTGTAACTGGATTGTCAGCCCCAAGCTGTCCGCATCAGGAGTCTGCCCCTGTAGAAAACATGACGACTGAAAAAAAGTAGTGTGGCGACTTATTTGCCTCCTGGTTGTTGAGCCTTTTAGGCATCATGGTTTCAAGCTTTCCTCCTCTCAGGCAGGGTGCAAGTGTTTATGTTTAAAAAAAAAATGAATACAGGTTCTTCACCAGTGAGACTTTAAGACAATCCCATGTACTGTGATAGTCACAGGTACATTGGGAGGGCTGCCAACACCGCGTGACCCTTCCCCAACCTGGTGCACAGCTCTGCCAAAGCCTCTCCAGCCTGAGCAGCACCACCTAATGCTCCCCAGTCACCTGCCATCCAGGCTGTTCTGCTAACTCCTCTCTCAGCCCTGCAGTGCAGCACTTCTATTGCTTAAAGCAGGCAAAGCAGCCTTTCTACCGAGCTCTGTCCCAGGTTCCTTTGTGACCTAGGGCTCCTGGGTACCTCAGTGGGGATTACACTACACATCCACCACATCACACTTCTTGAAGGCCTAATTCATTAATGTTTCTGAAGTACTTCTGTGATAGCTGGTATCTTGACTGACACTGGTGACTTGAACTCGATACCCCCAGAGCTGAAAGTATCTATTTCTTTAGCTGGAAGTAAACAACTGGAAAACAAAACCAGACTACCCAGCTTGGAGATGCAACATACTCTGGGGTGGGCTCAGAGGGGCCCCAGTGCATTATCGTTTGAAGCGTTTTTGCTATTGTTGTCCTAATTCTGGTGCCCCCCACACATTACAGACTGTGAGCTCAGATAGCCAAAATATGCTCCTGAGATAAAGTCAGACTTCCAGCTCTGCCATGACCCATGCACTGTGTCCCCCTGCTACTTCAGTCCTGGGGTCTTCTTTTTGAGACGGGGCTCTGGGGAACAGCGTTTACATGTCCGAGCCTGTTATCACTTTTATAAAGAAACACTGCCCACTTCTGATTTTAATAACACTCACTTCCTGATCTGCTGGGGCTCCATGTTTGCTGTACTCGAGCCTCAGAAGGTGGTGTTATTTTTGTCAGCACCCACCAGTCCACAGGAAGTTAGCCTTTGTGCGGCTATTCAGTCTCATCTGAGCAATGCTGTGTCACAGGAGCACACACTGGATGATCTAGCCTAATTTAAATTGAACGTAGGCACCAAAACCAGAAGACTGACTTTGACCAAAGGAGACCCCATCAGTGCAGCTCAGAGCTCTCAGAGGATTGAATTAACAACCTTGAGTGATAAGGCTCTGTGCACCCTTGCTCAAGTGTCTCAGTCCGAGACTCACTGAGCATGGTCAAATCATACTGGACTATGCTAATCTTTCATTCAGGTAAGGTAGAGTATATTTTTGCCTCCATCACGTAGGCTCCCATGTTTGCAGCATCTTGGCAAAGTAAAGTGCCTCTTGCCAAGATTGCTCTATGAAGTCATTGTCTGGACCAACAGCTGCAGACTGGTTGGCCCCCAACTTCCAGTAACAGCATGTGAGAAAATGCAAGCGTCAGTGCTTATTGCAGTGGACTGCATGTGAAATGAGGCTTGGGCGTGTGTGGAGATGCCACTGCGAGCGTAGTCATTGATGAACGAGGCGGCTGTTCACAGACGTTCCCAGAACCAAACCAGAGGGAGGCCCAGCTCAACACCACTCCTAGCAAGGAGGAGCTCTCATTCGACTGACTTATCAGTGAGTCATGTCACCGCCCCTGCAGGGAAGGAGTCTGCTGAAACACTTCTCATGCTGTAGGTAGCTGAAGCTAAAAGCAAAGAGGGGGTGATGAATACAGCTGGAGGGGTGGGGGGCAGGGATAAGTAACAGGTAAAGGGACAGGCTGAGATGCCATGTATAGATGAGTCTAAAGGTACAGACAGTGTTCAGATATGTGTGGTGGCTGGCTGTTTTTCATCGGCAAAACAGCCTCGCACACTCTGCTGCCCAGTAGGGAATTGATGGTTTTTGGGGAGAGTATAAAACACCTTTCAGTTTTTCATTACCACAGTCATGACCATTACTGCCAAAGACAGCAGAATAGATCTTGTGCTGGGGCAATTGGGTTTCATATCAGTTTTCTATGAAGCTGAACCACTGGATTTCAACAGTTTTAAAAACAGCAATAACGTACCTACACTAGTGAGTCACATAGCCCTCACCTCAGATAAATTCACATGAGGTCCTAGACACGTTGGTCATGTGTATTCTTCTTCCACCTAACAGAGGGGGAGCAGCGTGCAGTCACCTTTCAAGGATGTCTTTTTAGAATCATTTCTAGAAACCTTCTTAAAACCATTATTTGGACTAGCAGGAAGGTGTGGCAACTCGGGCTACATGGAGTTCCCCAGCTAACCCTGAACAAAAAACAGTTTCAGGATCTGGAAACCCCCAGGACAAAGCCTGGCTCTACACATTTCTCAGAAAGATCCTTTTCAAAGAAGGTTCGATACAGTGTAGGAAGGTAACAAGAATCACAGAGCAGAGGTGTGTCCCATTTGATTCTGGCAACAGCTCTAGCTGTGACCTTCGTCACGCTATTAAGTCCAATATAGACTTTGTTCTGCCATTTTTACTACTTTAGTTATAGGCATTGGAAAGTGAAGGACCCAGGTGAAGATGAAACTTATGGGCCAGACCTACCAGCTATCTGCATCATCTTCATTAGGTTCTGGGCTCAGCTTAGGGCCCAAATAAAGATTGGATTGGATTGTCACCCCCCACGGTCCTAATACAAACTGGTTGTCAACCTATTGCACTTGGGGTTGTTTAGAAGCTTCACTGAAGATTTCTTCCATTGTGAGGGTCCATGATGAAAAGCCATATAACTAGAGGCACATGGTCAAACCCATTCCTATTTCAATTTCATGTACTCCCTTGGAGGTGCATTCTTGTGCCTATCCCCATGACATGAAATGGCACAAGTAAAAGTGCCCATGAATTTTGGGCTCAGGGTATTGATTCTGCAGTTTATAACCTACAGCTCTGATAAACAAGGATATAAGCAACACAGGAGTTTATTGCGCCTGTCTCTGGAGACCCAAGTTTACATCCTTCCAGATGATGTGAACTGAAAATGATGGCGAATTCCAAGCAGGGACTAGCTCCTGGCGATCGCCATTGCCTTTCTCCAGCTCTAGCAGTGCAAATAAGCCTACTGAAGGTTTTATCCAGCCTGAAAGAATACTGGAGTGCCAAAGTATTGGTGCAGCCTGCTCTATGTCTGTTCCTGCAGCCTCCCAGCTCAGAGGGTTTGTCAAGGGTATGATGGAGGAACCACAGTGCTGTTGCTCTGTAGTGTTCCCTAATTTCAGGATTTAGCACAAACACCATTTCTTTGCACCTTGGGCACTGCCTCATGCAGTTTGGCTGGATCTGGGAATCAAACCTCTGCTTTCCATTATGCTGCTTCATATATCTGCTAACAACTTAGTGTGACCATCAAGTCTTGGAAAGCTTGCAGTGGTCATCTTACACTGGCCATAAACTGAATGCCAACCCTTGGGCACTTAAATCTGTAGCTGCAATTCTAAGCTACTGCAAGAACTTTTTTTTGCAACAAGAACTCTGCTCCTTTGCTGATTCCATGCACAGATAAGAAAAAAATACGCCAGTGTTTGAAAGTGGAGGAAGAGGATATTTTTGCAAAGCAGCTTTTACTGTTACTAAGACAATCACTAACCAAGCAAGAACTTCCTTCTTTCCTTGCTTTCTCACACTGTCAGTCTCTCTGAACTGGGTACTGAGTGCACTCATGGAGCCTATTCGATTCATGGCAGATGGACAAAATACAACCCCACTCAAGTCACAATCACCTGGCGAGAAGTAAAGCTACTTTGCCTGATGTGTTGTCCTCAAACCAATAGCTCCCATAGTTCAGTCTTAAACCCAGCTTTGCCCTCCTGAGCCAGATTTCTATCCCTACTTTATGTCAAAAAGATCTGCTCATCCTCTCCCTCCTTAGATATTTTTTCTGAGGTAGCTGCTTGCTGATCCAGTGTTTCATGCTGCAGTAAAATAGTGCTGCTTCTGTCAGACCAGAAGGAGAAGAGAAATCATCAGAGGCAAAAATACCAGCTAACACACAGAACAAAGATAGAAATAAATGTTTTTTTATCCTTTTTTGTCACCTTCCCTAACCTGCTTCTGTAGTATTGGAGTAATTTCTGGACTCAACATTAATAGTCTCTGAAAGAGTATATTAGGAACTAGCTAGCCCAAGGTGAGGAGATTCATATTAGCAGGCCCACCAGCCCTGGCAACAAATTGTTGTGAGAAGCAGTCATCTTTTGCTGACATTTGAAACCAGCAAAACTAATCCCTGGTTTAGCTGCATTGTTGTCAAAGGAGCTTGACCATTGCTGCTAAGCATCCCTGAAAATGGCTCACTGTGGCTCATTATTTCCATGAGCTGCTTTCCTCTCACTGGGAAACCCTTTCTTGTCCACTGCTCCATCCACCATTGCCTCTTTCCCAATTCCCTGCAAAAAGGTCTGTCAAGCTTTTGTGGCCCAGAATTTGTAACCACCAGTACTCAAGGTGTGATGTGACTGGCATCCTAGCCAATTCCCTTGGAGAACTGGTCATTTGGGCTGGGTAGTCAATCTACAGCTGAATTGACTGGGCAAGGACTTCAGCATCAGTCATAGTGAGATTCAAAGTCATACTTCTGGACCCACAATGAAATACCTTAACTGCTCTGCTACCAGACCACCTTCCTGCTGGTTGGTTCGGTTCCCTTTATGTTCCCATAATCCAGCAGGAGGAAGGGAAGCTCAGAATGCAGTTACATGGTCCCATGACTTCTTCCACTTCTCTTCTCTTTCAGTCCTTGCCTTTCCTGTATGAAATTCCCTTTCCTTGCTCTCACCTCGAGGTTCCTTCAAGCACCTCGGGCTTTGTTTTCCCTGTTGTCCCTTCTCCTACACTTTACTTCATTCCATCTCATGGGGGACCCTACTCTCAGAACAATCTCCACTTGCCCCTCCAAACTTTCCCTTTAGCATCACTATCTTCATCACTGATCTCCCGCTCTTGCCATTTTGGCAGATTTTTGAGTTCCCTTCGATTGCAAGTGTAGCTGCATTGTTGTTGGTAGATTTTAACCAGGGACAAGTTTAGCCCTTACGCTATTGTGGACTTTCATTATTTTTATCTTGGGTCTTACAGTTTTTACTTGGAATTTTATCTTGGAGTTGTGATTATATGGCAATGTTAAAGTTTGTTTTTCAAAAGAAGTCTCCAATCCTCATGGCACTAGGGAAAGCTTGAAAATGTGACCCCTGAATGCTCCAAACCGACAAGGAAAACAGAGAGACTAAAGAGTTCAGCATTAAAAGAACCCTCAGCTTATCTCATGGCTGGGGGTGGGGGAGGATCTATTTCATAGTTTTCCAGTGCTGGAGGTGGGCAATATTACTAATTAATGATTAGTCACTTGTTTTATAGTAGTGGCTAGGAACCTCAGCCATGGTCCCTGTATCCTACAGTACCAGTGCTATACAAATAGATAATGGAATGATGGTCCCTGCTCCAATAATTTACTGTTATTGTATTAGGCATTAGAAAGAACTTGTATTCAGCACAAAAATATTCCTTAAACCACATTAGGTTTGATGTAGGCCTGTAGCATCACAGGCACAGTGACACAAGGAAAAGATAGGCCACTATCCAGTGCCTCCAGAGCTTTTGTAGGCATTGTGTGTGTGGTCCATTGCCTTAGAATACAACAGCACTGCCTTGAGGTGATGTGTATCTCCATCTCAGAGGGTGCAACGAGCCTGATAAAGCCTGCTCCCGCAGCAGTTATCCATGGTATCGCCGTTACGCTCCCAGAGACTGGAAGGGGGCACTGGAACGCATGTGTGATGGGCACTCAGGGATGGTTAGAGCAGGATGTTGCTCCAGCCCACGATTATGAAAGCTGGGGAGCCAAGGCTTTGTTCTGGCTTGATTTGTGTTTTCTTTAATTCATTTTTATTTCCTCTAGCCAAAGTAAACAAGTCACGCCTAGAAAGAACAGTGCTGTCTGCCTTCAGGCTGAGATGGGTGACACTACTAATGTGTGCTGCGTCCTTCCGTTTCCTTACAGGGAATGGCATGGGCCCTTTGCCTCAGATCAGGTACCAGAATGAGAAGCAAAGGAGTCAGGTACAGTGCGGCTGGACAAGTCATGCCACCCAGAATGCGACCCCTGCCTCCACTCCCTTCTCCCTGTCCCCAGCGCTGGCAGTGTACAGTATGTCAACACCTTTTATTGCTACTGAAAACCAACCAACAACTGTTGCTTACAGTCTGCTAGCAAATGTCAGCAGAGAGCAAGCCATAGCGGGGGGACGGATCAGGACTGGAGAAGAACAGCATGTACACAGTGCTTTCCATGTGGGAGACACAAAGATGTTCATTCAGGTCTAGGTAGTATAAGAGGCCTCTTGGCAGGATTTTCGGGCTAGAAATAAGCTCTCTCGGGAGTCCCTTTCAGAGGGGATTCGCTCCCCTCCCTGATGCAGGGACTGCCCCCAGCCTCCCTGACATCATTTCACCAGTTTTTTCAAGACAAAGCTCGATGGTATCATTAGTAGGTGATGTCCTTTTCCAGGCAATAGGCTCATAGAAAAAGAGGGCTGGAAAGCACCTCAGGAAGTCGCCTAGTCTAATCCACTGCTCTAGGCAGGATTGTCTCTGTTCATATCGTCCCACCCAAAGGTTTGTGTGACCTGCGCTGAAAACTTCTGCTGATGGGAGATCCTACAGCCCCTCTAGGTCAACTTGGGCCAGTGCTTAACCACTCATAGTTTGAAGTTGGATACTAGGAGCAACTTTCTGTCTCGCTGCAATGTAACCCCATTATTTCTGGTCCCGTCTCCAGTAGACAGAGATTAATTGATCATCATCCTTTTTTATAAC
Organism: Crocodylus porosus; assembly: GCF_001723895.1. Classification (NCBI taxonomy): domain Eukaryota; kingdom Metazoa; phylum Chordata; order Crocodylia; family Crocodylidae; genus Crocodylus; species Crocodylus porosus. The sequence goes on from NW_017728914.1 coordinate 19,549,015, forward strand.
TGCCCTTTCTCTATTTAGAGCTGGTTATCAAATCCTCCCTTGTACCCCTGCCTTTCCCTCTCCCTCTTCCTTCCTCCTTTCCATGCTTCGTCTCTGTGTCCTCTCATGCTCCCCAGCCACACTGAACGAGTAGGAACTCACCGAGCTTCTGACAGTGCAATCTGCTAAGCCCTGTTCGCTCTCCTACACATCAGTTAAGGGCTGTGGTTTTCCGTTCCTGGGCCAGGTACAGACATTACACTCTTACTGGTATAAGTGATTGGAAACCCGCCTATACCTGTAACACACAGACTGGTTTAAAAATGACAGAGTCCTGTCCAAGATCTGCTCCCCCCGCCCCTACCAAAGGGCTAATATGCTCTGTATGCTATCGATCTCAACTACGCCACTTACAGAAACCACGTAACTTAGATCGACTCTGCCTCAGGCTTTTTGAATGCCTGTATCTAGTCCTGGTTTTTCAAGGCAGGGCCCTCCCTCAGTGCCCTTCCATGTAGCTGCCTTGGGCTTCTACCATCTCTTTGGCCATGTGAAAACAGAAAGCACCTGGAGCTGAATGAGTCGAGAGCTGAACTTCCAGAAGAAACTCTGTTTGGCTTTGTAGGGTTTATCCCGCATGCAGTCTCCTGAGCCAGAGAGTATGCTGACAGGGTGTTTATTGTGGAGCAAGCTTACTCCCAGAAGGACCACGTTGCCCAAGCTGACCCAGTGACCACATGAGAGCTCATTTCTCTCTCTTAAAAGGATTTTCATTTTGACATTCTCCTTAAATTACATGTTAAGAGTGATGGAGAAACAGAGGGCCCATGACTGAAAGATGGGATGGGATGAAGCACAAAGAGTGATTCCAATCTAACCTTGATTTGGCATTGGTGGGAGTTACTCTAAATCTATGCATGTCTGAGAGGAGAAAAAAACAACTGCACTAGGGGTCAAATTACATGCCTGCATGTGGTCTGAGGGGCAAAGCAGCACCCTGCACAAGCTTCTGGGGTCAAGCTGAAGGAGATGGATGCCTCCACCTCTTTGTTCAGGCTGTGCTTAAAACCTCCCAATCTAGCCCTAGCAAAACACCAAGTGAAATGAGCCTGGTCTATTCAAAAGAGATTTGCCACAGCAAGCAGTCCATCATGACTATGAAAGGCGCTTGGTCCAAACATAAAATCTCTGCAATCATTTATTGCCCATGCTAATAACTGTGCTTCATATACCATGCTGTTACAGAGCTTAATACTGATTGATCCCCAGTGGTAGCATTGACTTTGGCGTTAACTCCTGATTTATACCTGTGCCGCTGGCAGCAGAATCCAGCTCTAAAATGATTCCGCTCCTGAATACAAGGCAGTAATGTTAATCTATAGCTCTGAAGTTCACAATACGGATTTGCACAGGATCTAATGATACACTGCTTTGAACAGTCCCTTTGCTTTAGAAAAGGGGATGCGAAGACCTACTGAAAGTACCTGGAAAGAAGGTGGGTTCACCAGAGGATGGTACTGGTAATTTGGAGAGGGATCTAGAAGCAGGGGTGGTGGGCAGAGCAAGATTTCTGAGGGTCAGGAGGCAGTGGTCATTGCAAGGCAGTAAATATTCACTGTAGCATTACCTCTTATCTTGGCTTTCTGTCATACAAATATGTGTGTGTGTGTGTGTGTGTGTGTGTGTGTGTGTGTGTGTGTGTGTGTGTGTGTGTGTGTGTTTTTTTTCTCTTTTTTTTTTTTGCTCAGTAGATTGATTAGAAAAACTTTATGCCCAGGAACTCAGGAATCAACCATTATCAAAAGGGGCATGTAAAGGCAAAAGTTTGAGTGTAAATCTTGACCATCTACAATAAACCATAGTAATAAAATTGCACTAGTTTTGTAGTAGTACCCCTCCTTTATGCTATATGTTAGGTTCTGAGATTGCTACATTATTGAAAGAATTAAACAATTAAAGCACGGTCCTCTCTTTTCTCAATTTGTAGTAATGTTGTAACTATCCATCACCTCTACTGCAGACAGAAACATTTCACTTAAATATCACCGGAAGATCTGTTTTGTTGAACAATCTGCTTTTGGGCCTGGATTATAAGGTACTCGCTCAGTTTTCATTCAGTTCTTACTTGGGCAAAGCTCCTATTAAATTCAGTGAACTTGAGCAAAGTAAAAATTGGATAAGGACCTTAAGATTTGGCTCTTGGTCCGGGCAACATTGCTACCAGATCAGTGGGGCTAAGGAGCAGGCATTTAGCCTTCTGTGGTCCAGCTATGGTGAGACTCGGACAGAAAGAGTAAGGCTCTGAGCTGTATTGTTCCAGTAAGAGAGATGGCTGCAGGCTCGCATGCAAGCTCTGTGGCAAGAGGCCTCTGCTCCCACCCAAAGCTGCATGAAGTGTTTCCTCCCCGCTGCAGTTATAAGATTAAGGAGGGATTTTCACACTTGCATGCACTTGAGAAAAAAAAATATTTATACCAGGACAAAGGACTTGGCAGGGATATCTCTGAGGCCTCTTTGATGTTTATACATTTCTCAGGATTCAAATAAAACTGCAGAATTCAGCTAGAGTTTGAACAACCTGACACTGAGAAAAGAGATGACCTGGAGGCTGTTGTCAGGTATGTCTCCAAAGATTTAGTAACAATTCCTTCCTCCCAGTTCAAATGTTCCTGTTGCTTGAGTCATTTTCCTAGTTTCCCACAGTAATATCATGATGACATCACTATAATGCATTACATCACTGTGGGATCAAACTGAAGAGAAAGCAGGATGGGGAAAGAAGCAGCTATGGTTCAAACAAAAAGGACTTAGGAAAGTGTTGTGCATGGCCTTTAAGGGTAAAATGCTTTTTCCCTGTGGTGCGACATAACTCAGACTTTACTCCAGTGAGAAGCTCCCATTTTAAAGTTTGGGCCTGTTGGGGGCTGCATGTCCTCAACTCTCACTAAAAGTCTGGCTCTTAATACCTCAGGGGCCGCCCAGTCAGAAGAACACTTGTATCTCTCTGTAGGGCTCTTAGGCCCTTTGAAAAGCAGCAACTATAACAGAAAAAAATTATCAAAATTTGTGAAGCTGTAATGACTTTGGTAGCACTGATTCAACCCCTTCCCTGCTCAAGCCATGCCATGCCTCTGTAAAGCCCTACTGTTTTTCGGAAGGGGTAATGTTGAAATGTGCAGGGCATGCGAACTCTTTTCCTACCAAGAAGCTGGTCAGGGTTTTAAGTGGCATGAAGAATGCCAAATGTATTTACATTGCCACACTCTGGGCTCGGTTTCTGGATGGCTTTTTTCATTTTTTTCTCATTCTTTCACTGTCGTGATGAGTGTTTTGAACAGTGAGAACTTTTATAGCCATCAGGATGCAGGCCAGAAAACTATCAAGCTTTCCCAAAAGCCCCTTGAGGTTGCTCCAGTCCCTTAAAGGAGCTGTCAACTCATTAAAGATACAACTGGAAAGGATCTAACAAGGACCCCGATGGTCCCTCCCTGAACATGCAGGACTGTCCTCAAGGGCACATGTTGTGATCTAGCAGGTGTTTCTCTGATGGCTCACTGGAATATCAGCACTGAAAACTAGCAACAAAAGATTTTAAAAAGCTGTTGATAAATACTTGACAGCACTTCTTAAGCAGTCCTGTTCCATGGCACATGTACAGGATTCATTCAAGACAGTGCTGCAGTGCTTGCAAAATGAACTGTCAGAAGAGCAAAAGGGTTGTTTGAAAGCCGTTTAGACTGATGGCCCTGAACTCTGAGATAAGACAATGAGAGAGCTCAGCTCTTTATAGGATCAGGCCTCAGGAGATGAAGGCCTTTTGCAGGCTCCACAAGGTTTTTCAAGCCTGTGCACTAACACGTGAATGGGGCTTTTTTCAAGCCCTGGAAAGTCCACTGGAAAAGCCTGAGAGAACATGGGGAAAAATAGTTGGCCAAGACCACAGTAAAAGAACTTTTAAACAAGGACGCTTGAACAGAAGCAATACCATAAATACTCTTTATTTAAACACACATGGCAAACAATAGGGCCTGCAATAAATACTCCAACTTCGACCATACACATTTTCATAGATATGAATCTTTATAGAACTGCCTAGAAAAACAAAAATAACTGTACATTTGACTTATATCTATTTATTTATATTTTTGTGCAAAAAATGACCTTATGTAGGACAGTAAACAAGAAAACATTTCCCGACACACTCTTGCTGACATCAGCAATATTGCACAGAAATTCACATGACCGCTCCTGGCTTTGGAGAGGTAAGAAGACTGAAGGAAAGGTGTCATTATGGCAACAGAGGAATGATACATTCATGTTTATGTTAAAGAGCTCTTAAGAACTTGAAGCCTCCTAAAATATTTGTGCCTAATTCATCTCTCCATTACACTCTGATTCCAGCTAATGGAGGGGTGAATCTGGGTTTCATGTTGGAGTCTTATGGATAGGCCCAGCTAACACTATGGATGAGGGATGGACCAGCAGGTTATACAAGTAGCCTGTGGCTGCCCCCCTCTCTACAACAGACATGTGATCCATGCAGAACTCTAGCTGTCAGCATGGAGTGTGCTATATTCATCTAAACTGCTTTGCTGATACCTGTTGGAGCACCTCTCCATTGAAGATTAGCTTGGGTGTAATCGGCTCTATATTCTACCATCATGGGCCCCAATCCTATAGCCACTGGTAGCACAAGTGAACTGCTGTGCCCTTCTGGAACTCAGGTTGTCTTCAACCTGGTTCCACCTGAGCAAAGCACTATGCTATCAGCTGCAGGCTTGGGGGCTTAAGCTATTGCCATAGGGCTTCTGGCAAGCTGCAATGCTGGGCCATAACTTAATCATCCTGCTTTGCAGTATCACAGGAAATAGCTAGTACTGTGGACTTCCTCCCTCCCATCCTGCTCCTAAAGGATGGATGTGGGGAGAACAGGGTCTAACCAACCTATTTGCAAAACAAGTGTGAGTTCACAGGAAGCACCGTGCATCTGTCGCAAACAGGTTTGTCTGAAGTGGGGGAAAAGAGTTAAGGATAAAGCTCATTTTGAAAATATTGTCAATGAGAAAATAACAATGGTATGGAACATCAGTGTGGATAGGTGCATTAGCACAGACAGCAGAGATCTTCAGTGAGAAAGGGACCGTTCCATGCTCACAAAATACTAAGCAGTGCCTGGGCTCTTGCATGGGAGCTAGAGTAACCAAACATTAAATGTCTGTGGGTCTAATTTATGAATACCCTATAAACCACAACATAATGTTTAAATGAACATGTGGCTGCTTATATCTGCCTCTGACAGGTTCACTATCCAAAGCCTAGTTTTTCAGAAAAGCTCAGAACCATTTAGGCATCAGACTAAGAATTATTTGATATCTGGCCCTAGGCACATGCACTGAAACATCACTGATTTGGGTTTACAGGGGAGATAGGCTGGAAAGGACATTTTGCCCCATATATATCAGAGGTTGATAACTTGCTCCAGCAACCCTTTTTTTCTTCCCTGTTTCAGTGGGATAACAGTTTTCTTTACACTGGTGGTTCTTTGCTCTGAACAGCAAACAAGAGACCAATCAAAATAAACAGTGGACAGAGCTTGCTGCCAAAAGAATGAACCGAAATCACGGAAGCTAATCTTGTCAGAAAATGGATTAGCTACGCTGGGGAAAAGAAGCAAGCAGAACAAGTGGAGAGAAAAGGTGAATGGGAGAGATGCAGCAAGAAAGAGAGAGAGAAACAAAGTCTGGCCGTCTTAGCAGCATGGGTGCCTCTAGCCCATGTAGTTAGGACAGCTGTAACACGGGTAGGGAGGGAGATGCTTTCAAGGGGATTTCAGCATTCTGTTGACTCCTGGCTGACACACTCCAAATTGGAGGGATCATGCAATGACAAAAATATCTCCCTTCTAGTAAGCAAATAAATAAATAAATAACACCTTTTAAAAAGTGCAAAGGCCCATGACTTGAGGGAGCTGAGGAGCACAGCATGTTCTGGCTCCCCCCACTCACTCTCTGTCCAGAGAGGCAGAGGCTCCTTCCTGTTTCTTCAATTTTTTTTTTTTTTATTAAGCTCAGCCTGTTCCCAAGCATTTCTGGGTATCTGGTAACCAGCTGACCACCCTCCCACTGTTTCAGTATAGTTCTTGTAATCACCCTTAAATAAGGCACCAAGAGCAAACCTAGTCAAACTCTGGCTGTTTCACAGAAGCAAAATGCCTGAACCAAAATTGCTGGGAGAGGTGTAGGTATAGATTGCCATACACGATTACTGGCATCTCAGTCACTCACACTTTGGGTCCATAAGAATCTTGCTAGCTTGCAGCCTTTGCTCACCCTTATATATCTGCCCATACACAGACTTCAATATCACATTACAGTATAATAACATTCACTGACAAGCAGCTCCTCTCATTAGTAGTTTCCTATAGCAATCAGCAGTCAGAAAATTGGCTAAGTTCTGTCAGTCTGTGTCATATGTTCAGAACAAAGAAAGCAGAGCAAAGATAGCAAGATGCTATAGAAACCTGTGCTGGGCATGAAATAAATCCAGTGTAGGCAGAATCAGACTCTGAATAAGAGGTGCTGAAGCCTACATCTGAACCAGAATTACTCGAGGATTTAGAACAGGGCTAACAGTATTTTAAAAGAGCAGTGAGCCAAATGCATTACTGAGAGTCTGGATTAGCCTGTTTCTAATATGTTAACAGTGCCCACTGCACTTCAATGATAATCTAAAAGTGCAGTGAGTTTCAATTCATTTTTGGAGACCCAGAGCCTGCAGAATGCAGAAGCCCTCCGGGAATGTCTCCAGAGGCAAGACTTGACACAGTGTAGCAACTCTTAAATGCTATACCTATTTGAAGGGTGAAGCAAAGAGTTATCACTGGAAAATTTTAGCTGCCAAAGGTAAAAAATGACTTGGGGATCTACAGCTAGGATGCTATTTTGTGATGAGGCAAAGCAGGAACTACAACACTGAACTAGACTGAATGATTTAAAAAAATACTTTTTTTCCTCAAAGTGCAAAAGGTAATGGATGTAGTGGCCACTATGATATCTATTTACAAGTAACTGTACATATCATTACACAAGGAGTCAAGATTCTCCAGTTTCTTCCAAGTCAGTTTCACTGACTTTGCAGGGATTAGGCAAGGTATAAATCAGCAGCACAGCACGTAGCCTTAGATGGGTTCAGTGGAGTGAATCCAATATGGTGTTTCATTTGAGTAAAGGAGGGGTTTGGTAGGACTTTTTCCCACTAGAGAAAATAGGACTGTGTATTTTATTGTGGATATAACACACTCTTGAGTTAGACTCTTTGTTGGTGAAACTAGTAATCACTGAAATCACTTTACAGAGCTGGAGAGTTGGCTCAAACACTCTGGTTATATATACCTATTTCAGTCTTGTCTAGGTTGTTTGGTTCTTCATTACAAAATTACCACACAAGAGATCTTCTTTTCTAGCCATTATTTTAATCTTTGTGTGGTAGTTACCATGAAGGCCTGTTTATTGTGTGTGTTGTATGGTGGCTGACTGATTTCACAGCACTCTTTCTTTTTGTGCTTTTAAATATGATATGTCTTTGGAAGGCCACCAAAGTTTAATGGGCCTAATTCCAAAGTGAGATTTTGACTGCGTAAGACCAGAGTAATATCTAAGTAAGCACCTGAGGATTAGCTTCATTTTTTCTGTGGATTTCAGAAGGAACTGTTAAGTATTACCTTCAACTTCTGGGGCTCTCAGCAGTTCGCAACCCCCTAGTTGTTTTGCTACTGTTGCTTTAGAAAAAAGACATGCAATCTGCAGCAATTGTAAGTGGACCTGCGTGAATCATCTTGGCTCATCCGAACTGTGTGCCCACATCACATTATCTAGGTCTCCTTCCCAGCCTTATAGTGAATAATCTATTGCTACTTCATCTTTCCACAGTCTAGTGCTTTGAACCTCAATGTTGTTCTGAAATAAACTACTTTGCATCTTTGGCTATACAGAGCAACAGCATTTGAAATTTGAGTGTAAGATGCCATATAAATGTGGTAGCTGTTTGGGTGCCACCTACCACAATGGCATCCTCATTTGTGACTAGAGCTCCTATATCCAACTGTCATGCAAACAGGAACAAACAATAATAATTGCAATATATGAACAGCACTGTAATACTGGTATATTTATTTGTACTGAGGGTCAGATTTTGCTCCCATGAAAGTCTGTGTGAATTTGGTTAATTGGGCCCTTGCTAAAGAGAAAGCTAACTTCCATTTATGAGAGCTGATGCCATTTTCCCCCTACTAGCTCATTCAGTCTTTTAAGGCCCCTCCAACTGGTAATATCCTCTATGCCACATATACATATAATTCTATTCATGGGTGTATAATCATACACATTATATATTATAGCATATGTTATTATAGTCAATTATACTGCAAGCAACTTGTTGTTGCTATTATGAAACTAAGAACATGGGCAAGGAGATCAGTTGTCACTACTGGGAAGTTAATTTTCACTTCCTCTAGGGTGCTATGTAATAGTAATATCCACACTTGCTGATGTAGACAATTCAGCATGTATGTGATGAATATGTGTGTTTACATGCACATTCTGTACTGTACATTGGTGTCCTGTATCCAATTCCTTGTACTGTACGAAACAAGCTTCATTAACAAACAGCGCCTGATTCCCTGCGTTCCTAAGTCTTGCGCTGTGTCAGGTTTCATTTTGCTAGGACAGCCTGTTAATGTTTATCTTCAGAGATAATGTTTTTGTAGACCCAATGACTTCTTCAGCAGCAGTTGCATACTCCAAAATGTTACCACTCTATATGTTTGCTTGAGCTGCTTTAAAATTTAAAAACTGAATACAGGAATTAAATTGTACATGGGATCTACTTATGACCTTACATTGACAGCAGAGGGAGATGCACCAGGCAAAATCCTTAAAGCAAACCCTGCTCTCTGCTTGGTGCTAGGGGGCGGCCAATGATCATAGACCAACCTGAACACCCTGAAACTCACCACACATAGGATATTAATAGATAATGGATGAGGAAAATGCTCTCTCAGGACATATTCCCTTTTTCTGCATCTACTTTGGGCTTGGTCCTACAGTCCTGATTCAGGACAGCTAGTCATGCACTCATTCTTTTTGCAGTAGAACAGAAGGATGAACCTCAATCTATTTCTTTTTCTCAGCCACTCTTCCTAAGTGATCAGAGCACATTGCTGTAGAGAGGAGGAAATGGAAATTTCAACATGTCCTTCCCTAAAAGCCAAAGCTTTATGTCTACATGAGCCTATATAGTTCAGACTGGTTCTGAGATTCATTCACTACTGCCTGCGCTTCGTACCATCGTTTCTGTCAGTGTGGAGTAATTGCAAGGGGGTGTAAAGCATTATTAGACTGGGATGGTAGTACTGACCCTCATTTATACTGGTGCAGATAACGACCCAAAGTGCAGGACAATGGCAAACTGGCCTCTAAGACCAAAAATGGGTGATGACTGGTTATTTTCATGTTTCTCCATATTGGAATGTGCCGTGCGTTTTAAAGAAATGCCAGGCATCTTTTGTATGAATTCTGTTGCCATCATTTTATATTCCACTTGCTACATTTTTAAAGGAGACTTGACTAATACACATGAGAGCTCCTTAGCTTTCCATGCACACACATGCTTTAGAGGAGCCCAAGTCAGTATTTTCAGTGGCCAAAAAGATATGAGCCAGTGACACTGCTTTTAGCATGCAGATGGTAGGCATAGTGCGGACACGTTGTGCAGAGCAGTGCAACCGCCCAAGTGCTGGGACTGCAATGATCTGTCTGTAGAAACTCACACTCCCTTGTGTCACATGGGGCCTACTTTCTCTCTTATAACCTTGTCCCATAAAGACAACAGCAAACCTGCAGAAGACAGGATGTCAGTATCTATTGCCCAAGTCTCCAATCTCCTGTAACACCAAAGATGCTGCAAGTCTTTCCCTTGGTTACAACAGCTCTTCCCTTCTCCCCACCCTCCAAGTGCAGGAAACATTGCCAAAAAGCTTCCCCAGGCATTTTGTTCTCCAATAGGGCTTTTCTATTACCTCAATAACTGCTTTGCTCACTGCACAATTTAATTCCCAAATTGACTGTGCACAAAGTTGACAAGATTAAGGAGACAATTGAAAAAAGGGCAACAGAGCTGCTTGTTCTTCCCAGCTGTTGAACAAGATGGTTGGAGAGAGGTGAAAAAGTAGGGCATGTTTTGGCAGAGCAATGTACACAAGGGAAACTCACCAAAGACTTAGTGTGGCCAGGGGAGGTTTCCCCCATTATGGTCCCAGCCAGGTAGTGCGTGGGTCACATGGACACTACCTGGGGTATCCATCCATTGCATCTGGCTTGCAGCTGTCAGATCAAACCACAGCCCTAGCCTGAATAGGAGCCACCTGCAGATTTCTGATGGAGGTGCACACAGCTTGGCCCCTGCAGGCCAGCTCTCCCAGTGACAGTCTCTGTAGCTGTCCTCACTGGACATGGTAAAGCCTAGGATGATCTTAGCCCTAGCAGCTGCTGAGTGCCCAGGAAGCTATTGAGAAACTGCCCTGTGTCCCAGAAGTAAAGCAGTGCAATAAGAACAAAGGGAGAAGATAACCTGCGCTCTGCAGCAGCTGCTCGTCTGACTGTGCAGCAAGTGGTCCCTCTTCAATCCACTGGCAATACCCCTGAGAAACGCAGCACTGGATGCTCTGGGGAGAGAGTTTTGTCCTTCCAGCCCCTTGGCAGCAGCATTGAGCTGACTGCCAGCCCCATCCCTGGTATTTTGTTCACTCCTGCTTGACATTTCCTCCCCACGGTAGGATTCCTAGGAGCCCCTCGAGCCTGGGCACCAGATTCAGAGCCCCCTGCCCTCAGCAGGATGCGGGCAGTGAGCAGGGGCTGCCTACTCAAGCCAGACAGACAGCCGGGGGAAGGTCCCTGGCCCAGGCGGGGGGCACTAGTGAACCAGCAGAGCAGCAACACGGGAACGGCCCAGGAGCCAGGGGCAGGCTGACACCCCGCTGCGCTCCCCGCTCTTTGCAGCCCTTCAAAGCACGAGGGATCGCTGATCGCTCCCTGCCACCGCGGATCCGAGAAGGGCCCGTGTCGCTGCTCTCTCCCGCCTCCCCCCGCACCTGTCCGCCCGCGTCTGAGCATCAGCTTCCCTCTGACAGCCCCCGGCCCGCCGCCCGCGGCGCGCCCCGGCCGGGCTGGGCCAGGGCCGGGAGCCGAGATGCGGGGCTTCAAGAGCTGGCAGGAGGGGAGAGGAAAGACCCGAGGGGCTGCGGGCTTCGGGCCGCCCTGGCAGTGCTGGTCGCGATGCACGTCTGTACACCGTGTCCTGCCAGCCCCGCCGCGCGGCCCAGCCAAGGGGAACTAAGCACCCAAACCCCTCGCCACGTGTTCAGCGCAGCCGGGGCCACGGCCGTGGCTGTCGGAAGCCTTCGGCCCCCCGCGCCCTCGGCCAGGCCGTGGGAGGCCGGAAAGACGCCTCCAGCCGGGCCAGCGCTGCCCCCGCCCGGAGCCCGCGGGGGAGGCGTGCAGCACCCCCGGCCCTCCCCCGGCTGATCTGCCCGGCGCGGGCGCGGGTCGGAAGCGCGCCGGAAAAGCGTCGCTTAACAACAAGTTGTCTGCCCAACTTTCTACAGGTGCCCGCGGCTGAGAGCATCCGCAGCGCTGGGGGGGGAGGGGAGGGGCAGGCTTCCGACCCGAGCCCTCTCCCGCCGATGCCCAGCCCCCGAGAGGAGGCAGCTCCGCGGTTCAGGCCACGGTGAAGACGAAGATGATGATGATGATGATGACGGTTCTAACTAGAGCTCTGAGGTAGATCAACACAGGGACAAGGACACCACAAAAGTCACCCGCTCCTCCCGGGCCGAGCCTGCTACACAGGCTGAAAATAACCCCCCGGCGCGCCTATAAATAGGTCCTTGCTACAGCGGTTGTGCATCCGCGCACCCCGGGCAGGCACCTCCCGGCCGTCCTCTGGCCGCCGCGTGCCCTTTCGCCCCTAAGGAAGGCCGAGCCCTACAACGCGGAGAGCTGGGTGCTCGGGTTGCCCCCCGGGGGCTCGGGGCGACCACTGGGCACAGTACCTTGACAGTGCAACAAGCCTCCTCGGGCCGCGCCGGCACCTCCCTCGCACAGCAGCTCGCAAGTCTTATCCGGCCCCGCGGGGTAGCCGTTGTCGTCCTCGTGGAAGTCGCTCCTGCCGTTGCTGTTGGAGTAGCCGTTGGCGTAGAGCTTGAGGGCGGAGCGGCGCAGGCACAGCAGCTCCTGGAAGGCGAACCTGAAGTCCGGGCTGCGGCAGTAGATGAGCGGGTTGAAGGCGGAATTGACGTAGCCCAGCCAGTTGAGGAGCATGTACAGGTACTTGGGGATGATGTCGTCCTGGATGACGTGCACGATGTTGACGATGAAGAAGGGCAGCCAGCACAGCGTGAAGGTGCCCATGATGATGCCCAGGGTCTTCAGGGCTTTGTGCTCCTTGAGGCAGAACTTGGAGGCGCGCCGGCCCGGCCGGCCGTTGTGCTCGGGCTGCTGCCCGCCCTGGACGTGGAACTGGTCGATCTTCTTCAGCTGCTGCTTGGCCACCTGGAAGACCCGGGCGTACACGAAGACCATGACCACCAAGGGCAGGTAGAAGGAGATGATGGAGGAGGCGATGGCGTAGGCCTGGTTGGTGAAGAAGTCGCAGCACGTGGCCTCCTCGTAGCAGGCCCGGGCCTCCGGGCCGTCCGCCCAGTACCAGTGCATGTGGATGGGCAGGAAGGAGGTGAGCGCCGACACGAGCCACACCACGAGGATGACCACGCGGGCCTTGCCCTTGGTCAGCAGGCTCTGGTACTTGAAGGGCGAGGTGATGGCGAAGTAGCGGTCCACGGCGATGACGCACAGGGTCTCGATGCTGGCCGTCACGCACAGCACGTCCAGCGACGTCCAGAACTCGCACCAGAAGTTGCCGAACTGCCACATCCGCAGCATGATGTGGCTGGCGCCGAAGGGCACCACGGCCAGCCCCATCACCAGGTCGGCGCAGGCCAGCGACGTGATGAAGCAGTTGGTGACCGTCTGCAGGCGCTGGAAGCGCGCGATGGCCGTGATCACCAGCATGTTGCCGAAGACGATGGCCAGCACGATGAACGACATGAGCACGCCCATGCCCACCATCCACACGTCCCCCGACAGCGTGGTGTTGTTCGCGCTCTCCAGCCCGCTGGCGTTCCGCGCCGCGGCCATGGCTCCCCGCTGCCGCCGGGCTCCGGCCAGGCCAGCCGCAGCCCCAGCCCCAGCCCCGCCGCCCGCCCCGTCCGGGCAGCAGCCAAGTGTCCCGAGCCCGTTATGTGCCAGGCAGCTTATAGAACAGCCGGGCGTGACATCACAAAGGGCGCAGCCAATGGGCGGCCGGCGGGACACGCAAGCCGACTCGAGCGTTCTGAGCGGGGACCGCGGCGCGGCGCCCGCTGTTCCGCGCGGGACCCGCTCCGCGCAGAGCTCCCGCTACGGCGCCGCCGCTGCGCCCGGCGGGGCGGGGCGGGGCGGGGCGGATCGCTGCTGCCGGCCGCGTCTCAGATCCGCAGCTGCTGCCTGGAGCGGGATGGGCGCGATCACCTCCCCTGCGGGCTCGGGCGGAGGCGAGCGCTCGACTCAGCCCGGGGCTCCCGATCTGCTCGGGACCCCTCAGCCGGGGAGCGGTGACGGCTGCCCCTTCCCTCCCTGCGCCCTGGGACCGTCTCTGACGGCTCGACCCAGGCGCCAGGTGCAGCGGAGCGCGGCGCAGCTTCCTCCTCGGGCCAGCCGGGTGGCGCGGGTAGATCGAGTTCGTCTAGTGCAGCCTTGAGCCGGCCACACCCTCCCTTTTAACTGCAGCACATGATCCCTGGAATCGGATCAGAAAGTGAGTGTAAACTTCCTTCTTCAGGAGGAAAGTGGAGGCTAGATGAAATGCTTGGCTTCGGGACCGGACAAATAATCAGAAGCCCCACAAGAAGAAGACAGGCGCAGAACCTGCCCTCCCCCTCCCTCCAGCTCCCCCAGAAATCAGGACCCTTCTCCGAAAGTCCCACTGATTTCAGTGTGACCCCTCCCAAGGTGAGGGAGAGCTCATATGGGGCCCCTTCAGTATTGTGCAATTCCTGCTTTAGAAGCATGTGCAGAGATCCAGTGTACAAGGATGCTGCAGCTCCCAGGGCTGGTAAGACCAAGATGAGATCTGCAGTGCCCACCCCCCTCCCTCCCTCCCTCCCCAGCAGTTTTGCCAAATGAGCAGGTGGCTTAGACTGAATGCTGACAGAAGTGTATGGAGGATTCAAGGAAGGTGAGGCCAATATCTCAGCCAGTTGTTTGGGTAAGGGCGGGTGTTCTGATAGAGTCTCCAGACACTTAAGGAGCCATGTAGCCTTTTTAATTTACCGTAGAGCAATTCAGCTCATCCTGAGGCCACTAATGGTAATAGAAGGACCTGATCTTTCCTTAGCTTGTGCTGTGATGTACAATTTCTGGTGAGCATAAGGAGAACTTTTGACTCTTGAAAAGTTTCGAGGAGAAGAAGGGTGTACTTGGTAGCCGTTTTGGTCTGAGACAAAAAGACATACAAAAAACTAGAACTCTTGGTTCCAAAATGATACCTTTTATTAGACCAACTGGAAAATGGCAAGAAAAAGGACGGTTTTCTTGCCATTTTCCAGTTGGTCTAATAAAAGGTATCGTTTTGGAACCAAGAGTTCTAGTTTTTTTTTTTAAGTCAAGGAGAAGAAGGCATTTTTATGGACTTTTGTTACCTAATAGCATCTGTTTTTAGGGGGGTTTTTCCCCAGACCAGACTTTGTAATACAGGTTGTACCTGCCTTATCTGCCCGTACGTTAGATTTTCAAAAGACCTTAAATTAGAAGTTAAACTTTTAATTTATATAACTCGTGGTGTGTTCATGGGGTCAGTTGCCTTTTCTCTAATCAGCCTGAAAGCATTGTTGTCCACACACAGCTGTTAACAATTACAGCAGTGACCCAACCACAGTAAAATATGGCCCTGACACAATGTACTCAGTGATTTCCTGAGTATTCAGGACACCAATGCTACTAGGAATATTTGTGATCATATAACTCCAGTGCACTCTGCTTCACCATGCTGAAGCCAGACATAGTTAATCTGTTCATTTAACTTTTAGAAGTATTTTCCCCAGAAGCAAAGAATCAGCTAACTAGGGAATAAAGATGGTGCCAAGCTTCTTGTAGCCTAAGTGAACAGAATGCTGCTGCTTTATGTTTCATTTTTGCTGCTTTTTTTAGAATACAACCATACTGTCTCAGCCCTGCATTTTTCATAGCTAAATTAAATTTCATGCAAGGCATGAGGTCTTTTGGGCTTGTCTTCCAGGTCTCAGGGCTGTGATTTGCATGGTCATTAAAGATCCAAGGGGGCAGAAAGGATTCACAGTTGTGTCACAGCCCAAAATTTTTTTTCTGTCCACAGCCGTGCTATGTATCCATTATCTGTGGCTGCGTGGTGGTGATGCTGTTGGTATATGCATGCTCTTAGACACAAAAGCAGTCCCTTCCTCACAAACGGCCCCAATGATGTCATCCACTGAACTAGCATATGAAGGACTGCAAGTATTTGCAGCATCAGGTACAGGGTTTGTTCAGCTTTTTAGATGAAAGGTGACAGGGAAATGCAAGTATTGTTATGACTAAAGTGGACCAGAGGCAGAGGGCTTCTGATTGATCTTCAGATTTCTGAAGGATTATTAATGTTGAATCGCACTCTAAGGTTCTCAGGACATTAAAGATTCAGTGGTTTTCAAGAGTGTGCCTCGTTTTTCTATTCCTAATAGGAAATTAAATGCAAAAACAGTAAATACCCCAGATGCTCCCATTAGCAAAGTAAACCTGCCAACAGTTACTCTGCTCTGCTTGTTCTTCCCACTGTCTCCGAGGGGCAGTGGTCAGAGCAAGCATCTCAGAACCTGCTGCTTTGAATCCACTAGGTGTCCCATTTCATGTCAGTGCTACTCCTGGTGTATGTAATAGGCCTGAAGATTTTATTAATAGAGCACAACTGTGTATATCAAAGGAAGTTTTGTGGTTTAAGAAAGGGAGGGGGATGTGAGGAAGGGCACTGAACCCTTGAAACAGGAAATAAGATGAAAAGCAATGTCAGTTACTAGGTATTTTCCATGTTGGGCCAGTTTATTTCCCCTGAAGCAGGAAAAACCTCATTTCTGCATACATTTCTTGCCCTGTTCCTGAATACCACTGTTTGCCCAGCCTTCACAATCTTTAATTTATGAAAATAAACAAGTTTTTAAAAATAAAATAGATGGTATACATGGCCCTTGTTTTCCCTGCAAATACCCAAAGCCTTCAGAAAGAATGAGGATTTGACTAAGCAAAGCAGGCTGCATTGCACTAGGGAACAGAAATGACCTTTGCTAAACCATGAGTTTCAATTAACTGGAGGTTGGGTAAAGGGTTTGTGCTCTAATAAACCTGTATCTATAGTTACAGCTGTTCCTAGTGAGGGTAAATCGGCATAGGTACACTGACTTAAACTGAGTTGTGCTAATCTAGGTCAGTGGCCCATAATTGCTTAACACACCTCCATTTACTTGCTTTGAGACAATTTAATGGCTTGCACATTCCATCTCTCCTTTACACATATAGCCACCCCTCCCATGCCCAAAAGCCACACACCTTGAAGTGGAACCACTGAAGGAAATGATTGGGAAAGAGGAATTGTTGACTAGACAATGTTTGAGAAGAGATAAGGACCTGCAGGCAACATGGGGAAGGAAAGCAGAAAGCACAGTAAGAAAGGACAAGTCATGGCACCTCATCTACCTGCCAGTTGAACAGTGCAGCATCAGCTCTGGCTGTGTGTCATGCATGCACAAAAACTCACACACCTTCCAGATACTGACCCACCTCTAACCTCCACGGTGTACTTCAGGGCTGTTTATCAGTCAGGGTGGAGAAAATGACCAGCTCATCTAAAAACTTGATATGTTCTGTCTTTGCTAATTTGTGTTCACCATGAACCACTCTTGTGGTTAATAAAGTAAGATGGAGAAGTTGGGAAAAAGGAAGACTTTCCTGAGGCCCAGGGGCCTGCTAACACACAGAGCTATGTCCCTGATGGGAATGAGGTACAACACTAAGTTTATTAGTGCTCTATTTGATCTGTGGGATTTACATCTTTATAATGACAGCCCTTTGAGTTCTTATATAAAGACAGTCCATTTTACAAATTATTCAGAGCACTATTAACTCACTCATAATCAGCTTTACTAACATGAAAACACAGATGTTGTTGGTTATCCCCAGCTCAATCTTTGAAAGACTTAATTACAATGTCAAGAAATAACAGGCTGGATTTTCTTGTCCATTAGGGAGGACCACTGAAATAAGGCAGAGACTCCCAGCAGAGATTTGAGTTTTGCTACACTAGATTCTGGGCCAGTGTAAATGACCTTATTTATGCCAACAGTGCCAGGAGCATAAATAAGAGCAACATCCCTCCTGCTTTAACTTTCACCGGAGTTTAGAATTGGACATTTCTATAGCAAATTCAGAGACAAAGGGAGAAATAAAAGGGATTCATCTGCACCAGGCTAACGGAAGGCAACCTACTGAATGCCAGCCAACATGGTTTTATTACTGGAAGGTCTTGCCGGACCAACCTCATCTCCTTCTATGACCAGGTGACGCATTGCGTGGACAAGGGAGATGAGGTTGATGTCATTTATCTGGACTTCAAGAAGGCCTTTGGCTCGGTCTCCCATGATGTCCTCATGACCAAGCTGGGGAACTTTGGCCTCAACTATCTCACGGTCCAATGGCTGGGGAACTGGGGTAGGACCCAAAGGGTACTAGTTGACGGGAATAAGTCAATGTGTGGTGCAAGGTCACCAGTGGAGTCCCCCAGGGCTCAGTGCTTGGGCCAGTACTCTTCAATATCTTCATTAAGGACCTGAATTTGGGCATCCGATGTGGACTGGCAAAGTTCATGGACGACACTAAGCTATTGGGGAAGGCGGTCATGCCAGAGGGCAGGCTGGGGATACAGTCTGACCTGGACACGCCTGCAAAGTAGGCAGACCAAAACCTGATGGCATTCAATGTAGAGAAATGCAGGGTACTCCACCTTGGAAGAAAAAAAATAGCATCATACTTATAGGCTTGGTGGTGGTACGCTTGCTAGCACCACAATCAAAAGAGACTTGGGGGTCTTGATTGACCACAACATGAACATGACGCCCAGTGTGATGTCTTGGCCAGCAGAGCAAACCAAACTCTGGCATGAATCTTCCAATGCATCTTGAGCAAAACCAGGGATGTCATCCTCCCACTTTACTCGGCCTTAGTGAGGCCACAGCTGAAATACTGCATCCAGTTTTGGGCCCCCAGTTCAGGAGGGATATGGATAAGCTTGAGAGAGTCCAGAGGAGAGCTACCCATATGATCAAAGGCTAAGAGAGCAAGCCTTACAAGAAGAGGCTGAGGGACATGGGACTCTTCAGCCTGGTGAAAAGAAGGCTCAGGGGGACTTATGTGGCTGCCTATAAGTATATAAAGTGGGGGTGCATCAGAATCTGGGAGAACAGTTGCTCACCAGGGCTCCCAAGGGATAACTAGGTCTAACAGCCACAAACTTCTGGAAGGCCAATTCAGACTCGATAAATGGAAAAACTTCTTTATGGTCCAAGTGTCCAAAGTCTGGAGTAGACTCCCTCAGAGGTGGTGCAAGCACCTACTCTGGACTCATTCAAAAGGCAGACTTCCTGCCTCTGGCAGGGGGGCTGGACTCAATGATCTCACAAGGTCCCTTTCAGCCCCTAATATCTATGAAATCTATGAAATCTATACCTGGGGTGGAATTTTGGCTCAAGAGAAGTCAGTGGACAAGCTCTAATTTATTTTGGTAGGATCAGGCCTGTACCACTGGACTCATCAAAGTACAACCTTCAGAGGCCTCAGGTGCAATCTAAGGCCTCTGCAAACTCTCTTTACCCAAGAAATCTTTGCTTCCATGTTCAGGGCTTTACAGGATTGAGCCTACTCACCCTGAGCTGAAGTGTGCACCCACATACTCCCACTCGCACAGTGTTTGGGTTCTGTATAAGGGCAGAGATTGGCCCCATGCAGAGAGAAGTTCCATAACCAAAAACTTGGCTTAGGTGAAGGCGAAATTGCAGCTACAGCCGTGCTTTGAGTAATTATTAACTTTGAAGATTTTTATTTTTTTTCAGGCAAACCCTCCAACATCAGAAGCCTCAGAATTGCAGAATTAAGGTTTAATTTCTTAGAGGAGGAGTCCAAATGACAAGACCTCTGCCTGGATAGCAAGTGTTTTCTTTGAATGGAAACTATCATACGTACATCTGATGTCAAAATTGCTGCTTTGCCATTACAATAACCTTTCCTCTCTCTTAAGCAAGCACTTTCATTTCATGAGGGGATGAGCACTGTTTCTGTATCTGATGACAGTTGGACAACTGCCTGGCCTAGATCCTGCCAGAGGAGCAACACAATCTAAAAGATATTAAGGAACCCAGCAATTGCTTGGATCCGTCCCAGAGCAAGGTCTGGGGAATGACTGGCTACAAACTGTTGTTTATCTAGTCAAGAGTTAGTAAATTCTGTTACTGGAGATAACCTGGACTGCTTCAGTGATGATTGTATAGTGTTTCTGCTGCTTTTACAGTCATACAGTCCTAACAGTATTGTGGTCACTGATTAAAATCAAGTTCTTGGTTGTCAAGGGCATTTCAGATCTACAAGGAACAGAATAAAGGTAGTGTGCTTATCTTGTTTGAGAAGTGAAACCTCCATTTTGCATTTCCTGCTTTCCTAATGTTTCAGTTTGCTTTAACATTCTTGAAATGTAATATACACTCAAACCACTGCCCTGTGTGTCTGCTGCCATGGAGCCCAGCGGTAGGGATTGGATGCTGTCTCCAGAGCAACTTCATGGGTAAGTTTGACTGTTGTGATGGAGTCTCAACAGAATTAAAAGCCAATGCAAAGGAGACTTCAGTGGGTCATTGCAGTACTTCTATCCAGCATTCTCCTAGAGGCATGGGTGGGTTCAGTTTGTCTTGAATTCAAACAAAAGAGTATGGCAGGAGTCATGTACCTTTTATGATGGCTTGTTGTGGTAACAAAGCAATGTGGTACTAAAGACGCTTTATTTCTCTTACTCTCCTGCTTTTTAAGTGGTGAGGTGGGGCTACGTGTAAGGAACAAGGAGTTGTGAATCACGAGAAAAAGGAACATGTTTATACTTGTTTGGAGCTGGAATTTAGTTCAAAATTGACACAGGAGTGATAGATAAAGTTGAGTTTTTCTCTTTTGGCTCCCTCCATTTTGCTCGCTCCCACAGCTGCACTCTGTAGCTGTCGTTTTTAGAACCAATAGGGAACAGAAGGGAGCTCCTGTCTCAATCCATCTACACATTTGCATGAGGGTTTGCCATAGCATAAAGGGGAACACTCCCTCTTCTTTCCTGGGGGCGGGGAAAGGGTTTGGGGAATGTGCTGCTTCTGAATTTCAGGGAGTCACAATCCTTTACACATGGAGAAAATGTTGCATGCAAATCTAAGCTGATGGTTTTGCTTTGCACAAGATCTGGGCTCAGTTCCCAAGCTGACAGTGACTATTAGTGGGGGGTGGAAGCAAGAAGCTTGATTTATTCAACAACAACTCCTCCTCTTGCTTCAGGCTATTGGGCATCTCAGCAGATAGGCATTAAGCTGTGGTGTCTTCCTTCTTTGGCTCATCCTTTTGGATCCAGTCTAGATACATCATTTTGGGTCAGATCTCTGGCTAGAGATGGGGATCTAGAGGTGTTTAAGGATGAAAGATGTGTTCAAATTCTGAGTGTCCCTCATAGTGAAAAGACTTGCCCAGAAAAGGAGGCCTTGCAAAGGAGGCCACACACACTGTATTCACCTGATCTCCTCTGGAAGATTCTTCCCTGGATGAATCTCCTCAACAGAGTGTTTTGCTCCCTGCTCTACTCCTGTGCTTCCCTTTGTGACCTACATGGTCTCAGAGTACCACAGTTGTCACGGTGACTTGGAGACTGACATTTAGTCTTTGCTGTAGCTAAGGGTTCTGTAAACTAAGACCCACACTTTTAACTGCCATCAGAAACTGTCTGGAGGCAAGTGGTGGGACTTGAGCTCAGACCCACTGGGCACATGACAGCTTGAGCCAAGGAGAAGACAAGGTAGATGCATTCTAGACCATCTGGAGCTGTCCATTGCCTTTACATTCAGTTTCTGATATAGTGACCTTCAGTAATTTAGGCCCAAAACCACAAGTGATTAGATTACTGTGGCTAGCTAGGGATGACAATAAAAGGAGGCAGTTTACAAACTGCATCTTTAAAGGAGGTTTGACTGTCGGTGCAGTACAGGATAGGGCCATGGGGCCTGGCGGCCCTGTGCCTGACCAAACTGGACCATGGGGATGTGAGTTCACCTGATCCAGCCACATTGTGGGGTTACCTGATTTTCACCTGTCATGACTTGATGTTGGATGATACTTGAATCGGGAAGTGTTCAGTTCCACTGCAGTTTGACTCGGATGTGCCAGGCTTGGTACTTCTTCTGGGGCTCCTACCTCCCCTACACCTTGTCCATGTGCCACCCAGATGTTAAAGCATTGGTTTCACCCTTGGATCTCAATGGGCAACTTCTTTCTTTCCTTTGAACTTATAGGCTCATGGTAGCCTTGAACATGTCTCCAAGGTAAGATGACCACCTGGGCACTAACAGTCCCCCTGTCGGAGCATCATGAATGTAAAAAGAACTAAAGAAGAACACAGGACGTGTAACTTGAACTCAGGTAAGTCTCTCAGGGTTTGGGGCCTTCCAGCTGACAAAGAGGAGTCTTTCTGCTGCAGCACACTAGGCCCCAGAGGGTGGAGGAATCTCTCCCTTTCTCACAGGGCCCATCCCCTCTCAACTTAAATGAGAAACTGAAAAGGACCCTGGCTGGGCTTGCCTCTCAGTGGTACAAAGGCCCCAGCCCTGAGCGCTTCAGTGTTGGCCCAGCATCTCCTGGATAGGTCCAAGCATCCCTGGACACGGGCCTTTTCTTGGCCCTAACTAGCTATGTGAACCCAGGTATGGGAGCTCAGCATCAAGCACACATCTCTCCCCTTTTCCTGGCCCTTTGCTGGTCCTCCCCTCCTTGGTCCCAGGGTCAGAATCCAGCCTGACTCCCCTCTGACAAAACCAATCTGAAAAAAAAAGAAGAAAAAACCCCAGAATATTAATTTGAGTGCAGCCACCTCTTCCACGGCTGGCTTGTCTCCCGGTAAGGCTTCCCGCCGGCTCCCGCTGCTTCTCCTGCTGTGGACTCAATGTTGGCATCTCCTAACTTATTGAAACCCCTCCAAGTTCCCACACTGGCAGGCAGCCAGCTCCCTTTCTTCCAATGCTCCCACACCTCGCTGTCTCTTGGAGCCCATCCCACCTTCCAGTCTCAGCAGTGGGCCAGAAATACCTGAGCAGCTGTGGGAAGTGCTGTTCCAGACAGAACAGCTGCTAATAAAGCGTGGCTCCCGCGGTGCCCTTTGTTCTCTCAGTGTTGCTGGTTCTTGTGAAGCAGGTGGGTCTCTGGCTGCTGTGGGTCCAAGCTAGCCTTCTCGCCTTTCTTCACATTGACATCTAGCCTAAAGAGGTCATCAGAAGTTGAATGTTACTCTAAGAGTCCTTGCTCTAAGGTAAATACAGTGAATTAAAATGGGATAAAAGCTTACCACATATCAGTTATTCAGAAAGGAGGCCTTGCTCCACAGTTGCTCCACAGTTGATTCACAAGGGACACTCTATGCACATACTCTCATCTTGCAGTAAGTGAAAACAAAAGATGTAGTAACTTAATCCTCTTTCAGTCAGGGCTGAGTCACTGTGAGTTAGCTTCCGCTTCACACAGGGGAAGAGCAGACACTCAGGCAGTAGATTTCATCTTCTTTTAACTCAGTGCAACTGGTTCATTTTTCCATTTGCCATGAACATCTTACAAGAGCAGGCATTTTGTGGGCATGGGGTAGAGGAACCCCATGAAGGGAGAGAGGGCACTTGAACTTGCAACAAGCTGAACAAGTGCCTCAGCTCTTCTTTCTGCATTCCAACACATCTCTGAAACCATCACTGGGGATGATGATTATTAACCCATCCTAGCTGTTTTTCAGACAGGACCAAAAGAAGATGAAGCTGGTCAAGATGAAGAATAACCCCTATGCAATAGACACATTTAATATGAAATATAATACAGGATACAACAGCTGAGTATTAGAAATGTATGCTCTTTGAGCCAAATGTTAAATTGTTCGTCTATAAATCAATAACAATGGTGAATAGAGGTTATAAAATGACACAATGCAAGGGCAGCAGAGGAAATAGAGAAAGCTCCAAATTACAGTTAGAGATAAGAGACTTTTTTATTAACAAAGAAAAGCTTCTGTTATTACTATGGGGCTGGGGAGTGAGTTTTGAGCTTATAAATGTGGGTGACAGTTAACACTTGATGCCTCCAGGCATAATGCGGGCAGGCAATGTACAAGCACCCACCTTACAGTTCAGTTCTAGCCTGGTATTCTGCAAACACCACTTGCTGTTTCTAATGCTAGTGCCCCATTGCCCATGGGGCCAACCTCAATCTTGGCCTGCAGCCTCCATAATGCACTTGGGCTTCTTTGAGCAAAGAATGACTCCTGGGATGAATTCTGTAGTCAATTTATAGTGTGAGGAGATTGAACTGGGAGACTGGTGACTTGCTTTCACTTGAACCCAGTCATGAGCCAAACAGTGATACAGAGACTGGGTTCCTACAGAAATCAATGGCACTAGTTCATGCAGGGCTAACCACAGATGCCCTGTTGTCCAGAAAGGGTGCTCCATGATAGATGAAATCTCTGCCATTTCAGAAGCTGATAATGTAATTTTATGTATAATGCCACTGTCATGGGTATGGGCACAACAGCAATTTTTGGCCCTTCTCATAGCGCACAAGGAAAGAGATGGCTTCTAGGGCAAGTGAGAGCCAGTTGTCCAACGTGGGCCATGCAGTCCAACAGATGTGGCCTAGCTCCACCTGGGTCGGAGACATCTGTTCATGCCACTGATGCAGTCTACAGCAAGTCACTTCACCTACATGTTCCTCAGTCCTCCCATGTGTAAAAATGTAATAATTCTTCTTCTTGTGTGAGACAGTCAGACACAGGCTGAGCTAAATACCAGAGGAAAGCCTCCATACAAATGCCAACAGTTTGCTTGGAGGAATGGAGGAGAGTTGTGAACTCCAAGTGAAGAGGTGTTATAAGGAACTATAATGAGACAACAGTACAATAGAAGAGGCAATCTAGTTAGCAGCAGAGCAAAACCACTCATGAAAGGAGGGATATTTAGCTCATCCTTCATGTGCCTATTTCTTAGTCCTGAGGAAAGGCACCTGGGCTGTTTGCAGATGTGAAAAAAAGACAAACCCAAAAACACACATTTTACCAAAAGAGGCAGCACAGTGCTTCAACCTGGCTGTACAGCATGTGTATAAATCAGGCAATTCAGCATGGATTTTTGGTGCTTTTAGCTAAAGCTAATTCAATCAGCCATTAGATGAAAGGCCCACTAAAGCACCTGATCCATACAGATGTCTGGCAAGCTGAATCCAAATAACACACTACCTTTTGTGGGCATGTGTTGGGCTCAGCATGGGAGTGCGTGGAATGAATTTAAGGTAAAGTGCCATGGGGGGCGGGGGAGCAGGGAAGGTGGGGGCTTAACATCTCCAAGCAACCTTGATGCCCAAAAGCTTGTCCAATAGCTTTCCCAGCTTTACCATTGGTCCAATAAAATATATCACTAAAATATATCACTAAAATATACTAGCCTCTTGGACATTTCCTGGACCATCATAGTGACAACAACACTTTGACCCAACTATTTACTCATCTTGGTAATACATTCTGAGTACTCTGCAGCAGAGGCAAAGCCAGATAGGAGTTTCATTAGCCAGGCCTCAGACATATAGGGTTTACATATTTCCATATGAAATCTTCCCTATAGCTCCTAAGTATATTCGCCACATATTTAGGAATATCAGTAGTAAGTTCTAAAGGATGTATAGGGCCATTCACCACCTTCCGTTTTAACCACTGATGTGGAATAACAGTGGACTCAGGGCATACAGTGAATGCCAGTCCTACTGAATTCATGGGAGTTTTGTCATTGACTTCAGTGCGGCCAGGCTTTTACCTCAAGTTCTTAATTTTGGAAAGGCTACTTAATGAGCTTATAGGAAAAGAAACTCGATGTGCCAGAATGTGCCCTGTTCTATTTCCTTCAAAAGGAAATTTGTGTTTTCCTGAGAACTTTCTTATCAAATCTGCTTCATATGAAACCCAAAATAGCCTGCATGCCTGCTAGTTGGAAGTTTCAGTTCTGTGAGATCATTCCAAGGGCTGATGGAAGAGAAGTGAGAGTCCAGAAGAGTGAAATCATAGGGATGAAGGGAGAAATCTGGTACTGAAGCTCTAAGGTTTGAGCAAGTGGCAGTGAAGTATTGCCCCCTGTTTCTGATATAAAAGCATTATCACATCTCTCCTGCCTCCTATTTCTGTCAATAGTGAAGGGCCAGCATACTTGCTCTGCTGAATAAAGGGGCTTTTCACAGAAAAAGGAAGAATTGCTTCCCAACTGCTCAGTCAAGCTACCAAAAATCCCATCCTCTCATCAGTCCCAATGTTATGAAGGATCCAGTCCAGTTGCTCTGCAAGTTTGAAAGAGAGGAAATACAAGGAAAGGATGGTCTTTTGGTTGAAACCCTGGGTTGAGTTTAAGATGGCATGGAGTAATCAGAGATATGTTTGCAGCCTGTATAGGTAGACCTTAGCTTTAGCTACGTTTAATCTAACTAGCCTGGGTAGCAGTAGCAAAGGATCCATAGCAACACTGTTGAGTGGCTTTGTACATCCCCCACACACTTCCAGTTTTAGTGCAGACATACCTGTTAATGCAGTTCCTGCCTTTACCACAGATTTTCTGTGTGGCATTTGGCAAGCCACTAAGCAAAGATTTGTAAAAGTGCCTTCCTTGTGCCTAAATAATTTCTAAAATTGCCTACATTATAAGGAAAGATTGTGCTCAGTGGGATACTCCTGAAACACTCAGGTACTTTTGAAAAAAAAATGCCTATTTTCTACTGACTACAGTACTTTGTTGCAACTTTAAATAGGATTTAGGAACCCTAAATCACTTTGGTGCTTTTCGAAATTTTATCTTCTATTCTCTGTGCCTCAGTTGCCCATTACTGAAGTGGGACAGAATACCTTCCTCTTTCATTCAGGGGTGCCAGGAACATCCATTCATTAATATCCATGACAGGACCTTTTGTGAGGCCTTAGTTACTGCTGTACAATCTGCAGCATAGTTCTAGCAGAGGGTTGTTCTTTTGATCCCTTCCCTGGTAAACTTAGTTTCATTCCAGCTTTCATTGAAAGAAAGAAAAACCCCATTAGGAGCTGACAAACATAAACCAGACTGAGACAGGTGCTGTCTCGCTGATCAAAAGTGTCTCAGCATTCCTTGGTTCACCTCCTCCTGTCAGTCTTGGTCTGCTGTCCCTCATCTTGCAGTTTAAGCTCCTTGGAGCAGGGGTTTTCCTTTTCTTCCATGTTAGTACAGCACTTTGCACAATCTGGTCTCAGAGATTGACTGGAGTTCCTATGTGATATAATGACATTACTGCCAATAACAATCAAACCAGCAAGGATCATTTAGTTGACAAGTGGCCATGCAGCATATATTCTTTGCGCTCCATAAGCAACTCTTCTAGTAATGAGCTGGTGCTAAAATGGGGTTACATGTCCATTTGTATGCCATCCAAATTCCTATTTGGAGGATGGAATTTTGACTCTTGAGTAGCACGGGTATTTCCCGTCCATCTGAACACATGCTCTTCCAGGTGCGAATTTTGGGGGGAGAGATTTTGAGAAAAGAATTTAATCCAGGTTGACATATGAATGTAAAAAATCTTGTTTTCCCAAACAAGAAAAGCCCAATTTACAAGCCAAAATAGGTTTCACAGTCCTGATGGGTTAGGTTGTGAGTTACTCCAGACAAGCTCAGCCAGTATACCTGTGTATGATAATGAGCTGATGATAAGTTGGGCTATGAGCTTCTGGAATGGGGCTTTGGCTCAAGAAGCCTGGGAACCATAGACTTAGGTAAAATAATTCTGTTTCCACAGCTCTTTTGTCCCTTTCACCTGAGGTTTGCCATTACAGCCAACTCTGGTGGTCTGGCTGGTGATGTATATACCTATTTGCTAAGACCTAAACTAAGTTCCCACCAAATCTCTAACTTCTGTCACATATCCAGCCCCTTCTGTCAGCTAGTAGCAATCTTTCCTGTTTATTAGCAGCCCAACACAACTCAGATTCTAGGTGGTTGCCTTAAAGTGCTGACACAAGTGACATTTGGTCTCAATCAGCCACTGAAAGTGACCCTTACAGAAGTGTGTGTCTGAAGAGTGCTTCAAAAGGGCCCAAACCCATTACAAGCTGAACCCTCATTACATGAGGGTTCAAATAAAGGTGCTCCAAAGCAGAGAGCCTTCGGGGGTGATCTGATGGCCACCTATAAGTTTATCAAGGGTGACCACCAGGATCTGGGGGAACGTTTGTTCACCAGAGCGCCCCAAGGGATGAC
>NW_017728914.1:19576823-19600887 GCF_001723895.1 Crocodylus porosus
CATTGAACACCTTCAAGAGTAAATTGGATGCTTATCTTGCTGGGATCCTATGACCCCAGCTGACTTCCTGCCCTTTGGGCGGGGGGCTGGACTCGATGATCTCCCGAGGTCCCTTCCAGCCCTGATGTCTATGAAATCTATTAGCTTGTGTCAATGCACACCAGGAGCAGGACTGGGTTGGTGCAGTCCAGCCCTGCTCCAGTGCTATTTTCAAATGGGGGGTGGAAATGGAAAAAGCTTGTTCTGGGGGTCACCCAGCCAGTGCTGGTGAGTGGGACACAAAGATTGGAGCCCCTTATGAGGCACCATATCTCTTCACTCACTCCTCTTACCCACCCCAGATTCTCATGGGGAGCAAAAACAAATGTGTGCAACTCCTGAAACAATATGTCTAATTGCTTTCGGATTCACTATTGTCTGTGCCATTCATTTGTGAGATGGTATCTGTGAATGGTGTTTTTGTGCAGTTATTGTACTTTAATAGCTCTTATGATTGCATCTCTGATGGGTGTTTTCATTTGCTAGAGTATAGTAATTGGTTGATTTTTATCTGTAACTGGTGGCGATTTTTTAATAGTTCTGTCCCTTCAGGAGGTAGCATAAGGATGTCTTTACTACAGTCAGCCACCTATGCTCTTACTTAAGTACAATGCTTGATCTGAGCCTTCAAGAGGCCGAGAAGCCCCTTCAATCCACAGTCAAAACCCTCTCACCCCAGTTAAGCTGGGAGGGTTCTAGTCTGGGCTAGCTATGATGTCAGGGTTTGTGAATCAGACCCAAGTTTCCACTTTCACTCAAGCTAGCAATTTGCTCAGCTCACATTGCAGCATGGATACAGACTCACCTGAGTGCTGTGTGTCCACAAGGATGGACCCAGTCTCCCACAGTTCACTAGGAGACCACTGTAGAGTGGATTAATTTACTGCAGCACAAAGAACCACAGAATATGCCCCTCAAAAGTCTTAACAACACACATGGGGGAATGCAGCACAAGAGATGACATAATAACCTATCACTACAGAGCAGACTGTCTTGGTGCCCTGCACAGAAGGCAGTGGTTCTCTGCAAGACCCTCTCCCTTTCACTGGGATCCAGTCATCCAATCTTTTTTACATGCTGCACTGAATCTTTAGGGGAATGTCTCAGGTCCTACATACCCGTTGTGGAAGTTTTCTGCCCTCCAGTTACCTACTTGCACTGAAAACATGGGACCTGATTATTTTCACTCACTTGCACCCATGAAATACTGCTGACGTCAATTAGAGAGGTGGGATGTTCCTGAAGACAAGGGTGAGGACCTTGGCAGGTAAACTGGGGAGCACAGCAATGTTTAATGAGAGTTGGACATGACAAATGCTGGCTCTTTGCTCTGCCCCCAAAGATAAAGTAAATACATACAGTGGTACTTATGTGCTTGCAAATATTTCTGCAGTGAATTGGGCCCTGCCCAGCCATTGATTTTCCATTTCAAAGGTCAAAGTTATTTGATTTCATAATGCCTTACATAACCATTTAATAGGAGGGAAAGACAGACAGGATTAATTTGGAATCTAGAGAGACAGGTGTGATCCAAAACAACAGAGAAAATATGCTGAGGATATGCTGCTAGAAGAGGTAAGTCTGGAGAAGGTAGGAGCTTGGTGGTGATAGAGAGAGACCTTTTCCCTAGTACACTACTGTTTTAAAACAGCCTATTTGTTGGCAGGCTCAGCAGACAAGTGGGAGTCTGAGTGATGCCATGGAGAGTTAATTCTTCTCTCATCCCCAGAGCTAGCTTTATCTCAGTCAGGTTTGGAGGCACACTGCTGGAGAAGGCAGTCATCCATGGAACAAGCACCACATACACAGCTACAGTGTGGCCTTCCTACACCAGATAAGTAGGTATCATACATGGTTTCACAAGCATAAAATGGACACCAGCAAATACGGTGTTTGTCAAAGAAATCAAGTACACAGTTAAAATGAAACCATCTTCATGACCCCACAGCCAAACAGATGTGTTTAGGCTCCTCTGTGCAGATCATTTCCAGGTAAAAGTGGACACATGCCCAAACCATGTTCTACTCCCATTCCCACCATTTGAAGACTCAAAGAAGGGAAAGAATGAATATGGTTACAAGTGGAATTGCACAACTGACTACATTTTAGCTCATTGACTCATAATCTTCATCACCCACCCTGATGCTTCCGCCATTCGTGTGTTGCTGTGTCATGATTATTTCAACCATGATACAGCCACAAACAACAAGCTGGCTATAATGCAAATTCTATGGATGGATGCCCATACATTATATATGTTGGCTCTGACTGGCATTCTTTACCCAGAATTAGCAAGGAATGCAGTAGGTCAGGACTGAAATGGATTACTACAATGTTGAGTGGGTGTGTGCCCACTCCCATGGCTGGAAGGGCTTATCAGTGCTGAAGTCTGCTGACAGAGCTGCACTAGCATCCTGGAACAGCTAATGTAAGGATGGCTGCAGATCAGGATTAAGGTGCATTAGTGCAGTTATCTATGGGGGGGAGGGATTTTCCACTGTTTCTATCTACAAAGTCCTAATTCTGACCAGAATTACAGTGCCACGAGCGTTACATTCATACGAAACTATTTTTATTTGATTAAAAGAAATGGGTAGATACTGTGAAAACTGTCTCTGGGATAGGAACACTTAATTCCTGCTATAATTTTGTGCCCAAATTTCATAGGGACTATCAAATTGTCAGTCATGGTGTCTATTTTATAGGCTGGATGTAACTGTGTAACTTTTTGAGGCACCTGTCACTTAATTTGCCACAGATTTGAATTTTTTTTCTCATGGGTATGGTGAAGTAAAGCACTTGAATCTTCTTTCAAATACAGCTCAGTCCTTTTAGTGGTAACTACAGCTACTTGGATACGTTCCAAAGAGCAGGTCTAAACTTAAACTATACCAGATAATTTCACAGACAAAATACAGGTATGAAAGATACCAGTTATAGCCATGCTTGATTATATATAACTAGATGTGCAACATTTTTAGAAGACCATAGTTCTGCACCACATGGGGAAAAAATATCTTTGATCTTTTCTGCATCTGAGAGCACTAGGCTGATCCTAGTCTATAAACCCCAATCAGAAATAAACAATTTCTAGGAAGGAATTTACCCATTTGCTTGTAACTCTGGAGCTCATTCCTATTGCATTAGTTCAGGGTGTCTGGAAAGCTCAAGTGACTGTAAGGCAGTTTTTAAAAAGAAAAATCTAGTTTAAGATCCAAAATCAAGAAGAGTGGACAGGCTGTTATACTATTATTCAGATACCTAAATTAAACAACAGCTCTTCTCCCATTTACTTGCAGGAATGAAGTTCAGAGGCCTGGCATTCATCAGCAAGGACCGCAAGCAGCCCAAGGTATACAGCACATGGTTGCCTTTCCATAGAAAGCCTTGCCTAAGATGGCAAGGGAGGCAACACAGTCCATTGGTACAACCCTGGGCACTAGTACACATGATGAGGGCTTGATCTGTAAGATTTTATTCTGTGCCCCCTAAATTGAAGTGGTGGGGCATAGAATAAAACATGAGGATTAAACCAGTTCAATTTTTCCATCATGTTATAGTAAGTGGGCCCTGAGCTGCAGAGGGTCCCAATCCTTCCCTCCACTGTGGCAGCATCCCCTGGGGCCACATGGGTGTGCTGCTAGCAGGCCAGGTGCTGCCCCAGCTTGGAGGTAGCGCCTGGCCTGATCCAAACATTCCCAGAGCCCGCCCGGGGGGGCAGCGCCCAGCAGGCTTCTAGTGGGCAAGCTCAGGGAAGAGTGGGATTAAGCTGCGTGCTGCCCTCAGGCTGGGACAGCACCTGGTCTGCTAGCAGCCCACCCAGGTGGCCCCAAGGGATGCTGCCACTATGGAGGGAAGGATTGCAGCCCCTGCAGCTCAGGGCCCACTCAGCCCACCAACAGTTCATCCTCTGGCTGTGGGCAGGCTCTTCCAAAAAGAAAAGAAGAAAGATCAGGCCCCCTGCAGCTTCTGCTTTCAGCAGGTATGTGAAGGCAGGGGAGGTAAGGGGCTTGACCCCTTTTTTCTGCAGAGCCTGCCAACCTCTTCCGCAGCTGGGTGAGCTGACAGTTATGTCCTTGCAATTTGTAACATTGCAAACTAAACTACATCTGGATGTAGAAGTCATTTAAAACCCCCAAAAGTCTTGCATGTCTACACTGTGATGCCATTAAGCCACACAAAGTGACATTTTCATCACATGTACATGCTAATGGCTTCACATGTACAAGCACCCCATGAGACTAAAAGACCCTTCATTGTAGTCTTGACTCTTTGGTTGACTTGTTTGCCTAAGTCCCTGGACATTTCCTTTTCTTACAGGCAAGAATTTATGAGCATTGATTGGTTAACATGGAAATTGCTTTGCTTAGTATTGTTTTAGGTCATCAGCTCTTGTGAGGGACACACAGGTCCACAATTCATTAAAGATTCCCAATCAGTAATGGAAGAAATGAATTATAAGATATTGGTAATATTTTCTCGCATACAACACCCTGGAAAAAATATGCACCTTGGTTTTGAAAGGAAACAAGATCGTTCCTCATAGCAGCAGCTAGGGAGCCAAGCTTGCTCATTGCTCCCTGGGCATCTGTGCAGACTTTACTTTTGCCTTTGCCTGGTACCTATTGCATTAGTTAAGTTACTCTTTAACTAATGCAATAGGAATGAGCTCCAGAGTTACAAGAAAAGGCCAAAGCTTAAGTGGCAGAAGCTCCTGGTATTCCTCACATATGCCATGCACTGGAATTTCCAGCAGCTATTCTTTGAGAAAAGAGCATGTTGTATGCAAGAATATATTGTGAGGACTCACACCAACTGAAAACAGTGTGGGAGAAAGGATCAATTATCCCAAAGGTGCTCCATACCTTATAAGACTGGGCCCCTGCTTTCCATGTTTAAATCTCCCCACTCCTTCCCTATAAACATGAAGCTGCTGGATTTTCCTGGTACTATTGGAATATTTAACTATTTTAAATTTGTGTTTTGTTTTGTTTTGTTTCTTATCAAGTTTCACTAGGTTCTCCATTATGGGAAGCCAATTCCTAGATATGTCCACTGAAGTGAAATTCCCTAAACACTGTAATTGTGGCCTCAGATTAGAACAAATGTGCCACAAATCTGAATCCCTAAATGCCCACACTGATGCCTAGCTGTGTGATAGAGTCATGACTGTAGTCATATCTGATTTTCTTAGCTCCAGGTTTACTCACCAGTGTTGTTCTAAATGGTGCCTTACATCAACATCCTTAGAGTGTGTCAATCAAGTAGCATAACCCCAACACTTGACTATAGTACCTTCAGCTGACTATAGCCTTGTAGGAAATATGTTCTGCATTCTGAAATGACTGGATCTTCATTTAAGTGACCCACATTCCACTGAAATATTTACTCAACAGAATTAATGTTTAGCGTTAGTCTTGTTTCTACATGAAAAAGTCACAAGCATGGTGGATGCTGAGTTATTGTTAATGTAAATACTAATTACAGAGTAAATAACCCAACCCTTTCAAAGGAATGGTTTGACCAGTGACCATCAACATGGCTGGATAAAACAGAAATAAGGCACACACTTTCCCAAAATCTCCCTGTATTCATTTATTGATATATTCAAATCCAGGAATTGAAGGGACATGTAGAAGTGAATCTTGAGATGTAGCAATGCAGAGATTTTTTTATTGACTTTTAACCTTGGGGAAATACAAGTTCAAGCTTTGCTAAGTTTCCAAATGAAACAAGATGGGTGGTTTTATCCTAGTTCACATTTTTGCAGCTTATTGCATAATTTTGCAGAACTTGCTGTGCTAATTAAACCTAGTTCCCGAGCTGGCACTGCTGAGGTGCTTAGGTCAAATGTGTAGTATATGGGCAAGTGCTCATCCTCAAGACCAGAATAATCAGGTGTATTATTGAGGTAAGAAACATGAAATAGGTGGTATTGAAGTGTTTCACTTCACAGCCTCTTATGGGCTAAGATCAAGTGACTGATCAAAATCAATCATCTCTGGGCTGCACTGGTCTGTCCCTTGGACCAAGATAATTTTTAAATGGCATTGTGTAGTAGAGGATGGAGACCTGTTCAATGCACTGTGAACAGGATACCTTACAAGAGTCTACTGTAGCCTCCTAATGGGAGGATCTCAGCTACACATTTACTTTCATAGGCCGTGAAACAGGGTGGGCCACCCAGGCCATGGCCCAACCAATTTTTAGCACGTTAATTTATATAACCCCAAAATGTGCAATTGTCATTCCAGTTAAAACTGCATAGCTATTTTTTTAACTGAGTAGCTAGCTAAATTAATGTGCTAAAAGTTGGTCAGGCTTACTTTATGGAAATAGGGGATTTCTGCCTAGCTTGCTCCTTTGGCTTGTTGGTTAAGGGCAAATGAGACTCAGGGGCATCCCAGGCTTGGGCCTGCACATGCCATAGATCTTGGAGTTTCTGAAGCTGGAGGCTAAAAAGTTTGGGATGGAGGATACTTGCCAGAAGTAGCGCCATATGGACTTGAACAACTGAGTTCTGCTCAGCTGATAGGACTCAGAACTGATTTGGCTAATTCAACCTGGAACATAAAACGGAGGAAAAAAGGTGTTTTGATGATACCTGTGTGAGTCCATAAAGCAAAGAAAGGCTGAGGCATCTAGGTGAAGGGAGGTACAGAACTAGAGTTTTGGGGCTGGGGTAGGTCAGCATTGAAGTGCTTGGACAGTATTTGAGTGGAGATTCAAGGATGGAAAAAGGCATTGGCGATGTGTAGGGGCTGCACGCCGGTGCATGTGCATCCCTGAGCGTGACCGTGCATCCCCTACAAAAAAGTGCCACCAACACTGTAGGTAGTGCCTGTGGCTAGTTGTCACTTGCCACTCTCCACCTCCCTTGCCGCCAAATACCGCCGCCGGTGGTGTCTACAGGCAGGCAGCAATCGCTGCTGACCGTTGGCAGTCGCCAACCCCTGGTCAGTGCTCACCACCTCCCCCCCCCACCAACAGTGCCAGTGGCCTCTGTGGGAGCTCCCTGCTTACTGCCGCTGCGCTCCTCCCGCCACCAGTGCTGCTGTGCCCCCTCAGCCACTGGGGCATGTGTCGTTCATGGAAAAAGGAGTCTGTGCTAAAAGAGACAATTCAGGGGATGTTCCCCTATGGAAATTTGTGGGGAAAATTGCACTTTTACTCTCAGGCTCATAGTTTATCTGGGAAATCAGTTGTAGGTGCTGAGCATGGGTGCCTATAGAACAAATTCTTCTTGTTCTGTTACCTCTGTCAGTTTTCTGTAATTCTGCAATCCTGATAGTTCAAGCAACCAATACACAATGCACAGTGAGGGCAAAGAAATAGGCAATGGGTTCCTACAGAACCAGGTTGTAGCCCAGCAACTAAATTCCATAGCCATAAACACGCTGTTCTTCATGTTTATTTTAGAAGCATATTGTAATCAGTTCTTGGAAGGGTCACAGTACAGGAACTGTGCTGCGAACCATTTACACTGCAACAGGGAAAAAGGATTCATTAACAAATCTGGCCATTACCTGCAGTAACTTCTGCTGCTGTGCAAAGTAGTATCTGATCAGTTTTGGCACATTACTGATTATCCTTTTTACGAGACATGCTTTCAGTTAATCCTCAGCTTCCTGCTCTTGTGACATGAGAAGATGACATCAAAGTTAATATTACTTGATATCCTAGCAGCCAAAGCATGGAAATAGCCATGAAGAGGCATGGTAATTGGGACTGAAATAGAAAGTCACAGGTGGAAGCAATTATGCAGCAGAAGAACAGGTAAAGACTTTATGGTCTTAAAAGAAGGCTTCTAGGAAAGAGGTTTTATTGCATGTTCTGTGCTTTCCTTGAACTCCTGGTAAGGACTGTTTTGCTGAATAAACTAGAGGGAAAGTACGGCTAATGAAAATCTGTTTAGCCTGAAAGACTTGGATGGATGAGGTGGCAGGTTGGGATATCAGCCTTTCACCTCTATGGTTGGAGATTCATGTTCAACCTTGAATGATGATGATGTGTGTGTTTTCTCCTCTTCCCCCCACATGGCATCACAGGGAATTCTGCAGTGTGAACAAATGCTGAGTGTCTGTGGAAATCTCAGGGCTTCATCATGGAGTTATAAGTGAGAAGGAAGGTGCCTCAGGACTCAGGGCTGCTATTGCAGTCAACATTACAGTTCAGGACTGATGTACAATGGGACCGTGGTTTTAACAGTAAAAGCCACATTATCAATTTAGCTATAACAATGGTGGTATTTCTGGATGTGGTTTGAGAACATAACTGGCATCCATGGTCTACAGCTCTTCCTTTGTAGTTTCCCTGATGTAAATGCATTACCCTAAAACTCTGAATGGCAGCTATGGCAGTTATTAATACAAACTGGGGCCTCAGAGCCTGGTTCGAGACCCACAGCTGGAACCCATCAAAAACACTTAACAAACTCTTACACAGCTCCCAGCCCCATTTAACTGCTGTATTCTCCATTTGTATCTCTTTTGTGGTCATTACTGAACTCTGAGCTATGAAAGTAAAAGGCTTTGCATTATTTTGAAAGGGGTATTACCCATGAGAAGGTCTAGCTAGCTGTACACTTTCAGTTACAATCTACTGCTAGAGGTAGGGTGCCAGGTCTGTCAAGAAATATGTCTGATCTGGCATGACTGGGGCAAGCCCTGCAGTTTCCTGACAGTCTCGGAGGGAGAGTCTCCTGGGATATCTTCAGAGGGAGTGCCAGTAAGGTAGTTACTAGTAGGGGGGCAGGAAGCAGAGGATTTAGTAAAATTGATGTTTTAACATGCATCTGGGTCTGCAAGGGGTGGCCAAAGCCAGGTTCCATTCCACACACAGCATCAAGAGCTGTAAATGCAAAGAGCTGGTCACCTTCAGTTCCTGGTGAAATAAGTCAAACTCCCATTAAAATCAACGGGGCTTTTGCCCCTGGCATCACAGCAACAGGATGAAGACCAAAGGGAAATGAGGGTTCTCAGCACCTTGCAGGATTAATATTTGCAGTCTTTGACACACATTCCCTGCTCTGCTGCTTCTCCTTAATGGCCTTTGCACGGGCACCAAGTACTGCAGGGTGTGGTGCCTTTTGGTCTGTCAGAAGTTTCTTGTGTCACCTCACCTGATCTCCCCAGCACTGCTGATATAGTTTCATAGTATCATAGTTTCTAGGGTTGGAAGGGACCTGAGCAGATCATCGAGTCTGACCCCCTGCCATGGCAGGAAAGAGTACTGGGGTCAAACGACCCCGGCAAGGTGTACTTCTAGCCTCCTCTTAAAGACAGCCAGCAAGCTGGTTCCAGATCCTAGCCGCCCTGACCGTGAAGTAGCACCTCCTGATATCTAGCCTAAATCTACCCTCTGTCAGCTTGTGACCATTATTCCTGGTCACTCTTGGTAGTGTACGGGGGAACAGGGACTTCCCCAGTGCCTCCTAGATAGGACGCTGCTGCCTTTTTAATTCATTCTTGTTGGCAGACAAACAGATTCTGAGTTTTGGTGCTTTTGGAGCACAGAATAAGGTCTTTTGGTTTAAATACTTTCTTTTGAGTCCCTGTCACTTATGCAGTGTGTTTACAGAACTCTTCCATTCTATATGGGCTCTACTGCCGCCATCTCCAGTAGGGTTTGAGTTCCTTCCAGAATTTCATTAAGCAATGTGATTAATATCTGTCCCTCATAGTTCCCAGAAGAAAGATGGTGCATGCTCTGGAGTGTTTTAATTTGGGAAGGTGTGTTTGAATATGCAAGCTGCTCAGTACCCATTCTACAGAAGGCAGGGTAAGGAAGCGTACCTTGTACTTGGAGCGGAAGGCAATGGGCTCTGTGATGATCCTTGGTTCCTATGAGAATTTGTCACAAAATCTCAATCTGGCTCCTAGGGAAGTTCTATCTACTGCAGAGACAAGATCCCGTTGTGTCAGCTGTGGGCCTTGTCCTAGCACTTTAGATGATCACTCAGATATTAAGAGTTTACTGAATGCTGAGGATAAAGAGCAAGGCCCTAAACTTGACCTGTTCTGTGGAAAGTCACTGCGTATCATGGAAGGGTTAGATGTGCTCTTGAGGGAGCTAATGAGAAAAAGGAAAAGACAGATGCTTGGGGAGGGGCACACTTTCTTGAGTTTTATTTTGCCCTTGCTTACATCAGTGTAACTCTCTTGCTATCAAGCCAGTTGTTCCCAATTTACAGTGATGCAACAAAAGTGGTGGATCAAGCTTCTCATGTATCAGCCATGTTCTGGGAAAGCAAAATATCGTTATAAAAGCTATTAATATTCTAGGCCTGATACCTCTCAGATGTAACTCCACAGAAGTCAATGCCAACGTTGCACAGATGTAAAAGTGAATCAAGTCATAGCTGATAGGCTGAATGCACTAATTACTAACAATTATGACATTCCATCACCAATAACTTGAGCGTGAACAATGAGATCAGTGTTTTGCAACTGTCCCAAGGAGCTTACTATCTTATTCAGATTACAGCAAACCAGTCTGAAGATGCATCACACAACAGGAAAGACTTGAGAGGGCAAAGAAATCTGCCATGATTGTAGCTAAAAAGTCCTCTGTGGAAGAGAAAGTTTAGGAGGAAACAGGGTAATGGGGACAGCGCATAAGAGAAGGCTACAATCCCATAAATAAGTAGCAGTGTAGAAGCCACTACTCTGAGGAAGGTGAAGAAGATAGAAAAGAATAATGGAAATGTGCTTTGTGTAAAAAGAGTCAAGATCAGGAGAAAATAAGAGCAGAAGCATAGATGTATGTTGGGAATGAAAAATCAATAGCTTGAACCTGTCATAGACAGGAAGGCAATGAAATGACCTGAGTGACGTGACTGCAGCAAAAAGAAAAGAGAACTTCCCTGTCAGCACCACCCTAGACGGATGAACTAGAGATGCCATTTCCAGGTTCCCAGCAGGCAGAAAGATTGTCTTCTCCTCCTGCCCAAGAACACTGAAGGTAAGTGAGGATCTCCAGATGCCTGCATGTAGAGATGTTGACAGGATCATGCCCACACAAGGACAACCCAGACTTGCTAGACACTTTACAACTGAAGAAAATGAGAGCACCCCATGTGCTTTTAGCTTGCTGGTTTTCATTTTCTTCCCTCCCCCCCGCCCCATAATTTCTAGCAATAATAAACACCCTAAAGCTTTAGGGAAAAAAAAACAGTGAAAAATTGAGTCCTGGATTTGTTGCCTTCTCCATGGACCGCACTAGTCAAAACTTGCTCAGAAGGAAACCCTCAATATTTTCACCGGAAGGAAAATAAGTGCTGAGAAGTCTTATGTTGCCCATGTTAATGTGTCACCACTAGAGAAACCTCTAGCCTGTTCCTGATTCCTCTCATGTTCTTCTTCTCTTTTCTAGTCACTCATAGACCAGAAGTAATACAAACATTTACCTGTTTACTAAGAATCAGCCATCAATGCCTCTTCTGAGAAGTATCCCAGTAGAGGAGATTCTGCTCTTATGTTAGCTGAGGCTTACACCGCCCCCCACCCACCTTCTTTCTTTGGCGCCTACATGCAGCCATCGCTCTGTGGGAACCCTGAGAACATTTCCAAGCCAGGTCCCCAGTGTGCCATTGACCTGACCTAGTGAGGGTCCTGAGGAGCAAAAAGAGTCAGTCTGGCATTGTAGAACAACCGCCCACCCCAGGGCACAGCAAACACGCACTGAGTGTTCACTTCCACTCAAGGAGCCAAACTTCCGGGACCTGAACACAATGACATTACCCCAAGGAATAATTTGGAACTCCACCAGGGTCAGGTCAGCACAGTAATACCTTGGGACTTTTTACAGCTGATTTTAGATGGTTCTTTAGAATTTTTTAAATAATAGTCTTGGCAAGGTACAGTGTACTATGGGTATGTTCTGTGCAAGATTTCCAGATCTGCCAATGCATCGCAGTTGTGAAGTTCAGCACCCTCCACTAATCTATGCCTATCCCTTCAAAACAGTACTTGGCTTGATGAGACTGTCCTATACCTTGACATCCTCCTTTCTCTTTCAGTACTTCTCTGCTCACAGAATCCCTTATTAATTCAACCTTTGAAGGAAGAGCAACAGGTGCTAGGCTACTTAATGGGTTTTTGCTATAAATTGGTGCTCCTTTAACTTTTTAGACTCCAGGCACACCTCGGAAAATGCCAGTTCTTACTTTTCACTCATTCTTTCATTATGGAAAATTACTAGAACTCAAAAACCCACAAAAGTCAGAATGGTTTTAACACTATGGATTTTCTGGGTTTATCATGTGAATTATGTGTAAGTGTTTTCACACCTAACAGCGCTATTATTGAGCAGCACCTTGTGACACCCTTGAAAGGATCTTGTGGCATGCTAGGTTGAAAATTTCTGCTATAGGTAAATTAGGGAGTGGTTTCAGACCTCTGAATTCATATCCTTGACAATGCAGTAGACGTTCTGATGCTGATCTCCAGTGTCAGAAGGAAATACCACAAATTCACTGATTCTTCTCTATTCCCATGCCATCCAACTGGTGAAAGCAGAGTTGACTTTTCTTATCTGGGTCATCAGCTCAGCCAAACAAGCCATTCTTTAGATATAATTAATTTGTTCATCCATCTCTGTAATTTGGTGTCTGTATGAATCCTGATGCTATCAGCTTTGGCTTATAGAAAGATCACCTCTTCTATTTTAGGAGTAGCATCATTAATAGCACCATTAAAAGATGTCTACCTATATATGCTATCTACTCTGCATCTATTCAGAATAAGAAAATGCCGGTACCTTATTTTTCATAACTATCTGTCCAGCACCACATTTCTTATGCACGTACATATGTACATACACATGTAGCCACTGATAAAGTCTGACAGACTTAATTGGATACAGAAGTATTTCATATGGGAATAGGTCAACACACTTCATAAAACTGGGCCTTGCGTCAGTAGCTTTTGGACCACTCCCCAGCAAATGTTCTTGCTGATAAGGAAAATGCATTGTTAGTTTTGGATCCTTTACTCAAAGGGGGGAAAAAAGGAGTATGTTGCTCCCGTGGTGTATTATAAATCAAGAGCTTCCTAATAGCCAAGTGGCAACCAGGATTCGCAGTGTTCTAACACTTCCAGCTCTTGCAAGTTTTCAGAGCAAAGGTACAGTTGAACCATAAATCATAGAAAATTAGGGTTGGAAGGGACCTCAGGAGGTCATCTAGTCCAACCGACTGCTCAAAGCAGGACCAGCCCCAAATAGATCATCCCAGCCAAAACATTCTCTAGCTGGGTCCTAAAAACCTCCAAGGATGCAGATTCCACCACCTCTCTGGGTAACCTGTTCCAGTGGTTCACCACCCTCTGAGTGAGAGAGTTTTCCTCATATCTAACCTAAACTTCCCTTGCTGCAACTTGAGCCCATTGCTCCTTGTTATGCCATCTGCCACCACTGAGAACAGAGTAGCTCCATCCTTTTTCAAATCCCCTTTCAGGTAATTGAAGGCTGCTATTAAGTCCCCTCTCAGTTTTCTCTTGTGTAGACTAAATAAGCCCAGTTCCCTCAGCCTCTCCTCACAAGTCATGTGTCCCAGCCCCTGAACCATTTTCATTGCCCTCTGCTGGATGATCTCTAATTTGTCCACATCTTTTCTGTAGTGCACCCAAAACTGAACACACTACCCCATATGTGGCCTCACCAGTGCTGAATAGAGGGGAATAATCACTTCCTTTGGCCTGCTGGCAACACTCCTACCACTGAGACTCAGTATGCCGTTAGCCTTCTTGGCAACAAGGGCACACTGTTGGCTCATATTCAGCTTATTGTCCACTGTCACCCCCAAGTCCTCTTCTGAA
Organism: Crocodylus porosus; assembly: GCF_001723895.1. Taxonomy (NCBI): domain Eukaryota; kingdom Metazoa; phylum Chordata; order Crocodylia; family Crocodylidae; genus Crocodylus; species Crocodylus porosus. The sequence continues at coordinate 19,590,680 of NW_017728914.1, forward strand.
GAGCTGCTGCCCAGCCAGTCAGCCCCCAGCCTGTACTGGTGCATGGGATTGTTCTGTCCTAAGTGCAGGACTTTGCACTTGTCCTTGTTGAACCCATGAGATTTCTTTTGGCCCAATTCTCCAATTCATCTAGGTCACTCTGAATCCTAACCCTACCCCCAGCTTGGTGTCATCTGTAAACTTGCTGAGGGTGCACTCTATGCCATGTTACAGGTCGTTAATGAAGAAATTGAACAAAACCAGCCCCAGAACCGACCCTGGGGCACTCCACTTGATACCAGCTGCCAACTAGACAAGGAGCCATTGACTACCAGCCTCTGAGCCTGATGCTTCAGTCAGTTTTCTATCCATCTTACAGTCCATTTATCCAGCCCATACTTTCTTAGCTTGCTTGTGAGATTGTTGTTGGAGACCGTATCATAAGCCTTGTTAAAGTCAAGGTATAGTACATCCACTGGTCTCCCTGCATCCAGAGAGCCAGTTATCATTTCATAGGCAACCAAGTTGGTCAGGCATGACTCGCCCTTGGAATTGCTCTTGACTGAAGTGAGAGGAGAGTAAGATATAGCAGGTCTTGTGATAAAGATAAATGAAGTGATTAGGATGGCAGAAAATTTTATTGCTCTGAAAGACAACCAGGCATTCAAACAGGATTGTATGGAAAGAAATTTCTATAACTTTTTTACTATTTGGAGATCACAGTGATGTTTAGGTCTTTGTCTGTGGCTTTTGTCACCTAGCCAGGTACTTTCTGGCCATTGGGTTAAGACACTGAAAAAATTGGGCTATAGCAGTTCCAGTATCATCTGTTGTCTTCTGACTGCCTGTATCCACATCCATCAGTTGTCATCAACAGATTTCCTTTTCCTCACACCCAAATGAATAAATCCCCAAAACCAAAACTCTTTAGATACAGAAACTCCATGCAATTGTTTTCTCCCCATATCCCATTAGAAACATGTAGGCAGCTTCCTCATTTTCCTTACTTTACACTCATTAGTTATGGCTGTGCATTGTGTCTACACTACTACCAGCCAAAATTGAATGGTTGGGTTTCAACTAGTAATTTCACTTTAATCAGTTAGAAGAGGAATCACTGGCGATTAGCAATGCAAGGCACCCCTGTCTCCAGAGCTTAGCACTCTGGACTCCTTCTAACCCCTGAAACTCAAGACCTAGAATAAAACCCACTCCTGCATGGTGCTGCAGGGCATTGGCCTAGGTCCTAAGCCCAGCTTGTCCTTACCATGCAACACAGTGGAGTGTGACCAGGTTTCTTGACAGCCACAGTGGATGCTGGAAGAACACGTGAGACTTTCTTAAGATATCTATTCATACATCATAACACACAGATAAGTTGTGCAAAGTCAGAAGAAGGAAAACATTTTATATATATTTTTCAAAGATTATTTCTGCTTATTCAACACCTTTATCACATCTTCATTGTTGCTACCCAAGACAGATTCAGAAGGTCTGTATCCCCTGTTTCCCAAAATCAGCTCCCATGACATAGGACTAGAGATGACCTGACTAAGATTCAATACAGCAGAGAGAGGACAGAGGCCGAGGGACAGGATCTCTTTGCTGATACGAATGAATTCATCAGTTATTTGTTCTGGTATTGAGCTTCTCCTCTCATTCTTTCAAAATACGTGCAATCTTGGACAGTTAAGAAAGAAGATACGAGGACAAATATTCTCGGAAGAGGATTCTGACAGTTTTGTAGCACAGAATGAGCTACGAGTACCTGTAAACCAAGTGTTTATGTGTATACAAATGACCAGGGATCCTGGTTTTCTCCAATTGAAAAAAAAATCTGTGAAATTTTTTTTATCAGTGAAAACCAGGGTCCCTGCAAATGACACATACTCAGACAAGCATATGCAAAATGTACTGATTAACAAACAGCATTTCTTCTTATGGAATTATTATTCCTCCTTGAATGGGCAATAAAAGCCCTCAGGAAATTATTTAGCTGAGCCCTGTACTTTGAAGTTTGGATTTGTGTGGTATATAGAGCCCGTTGTTACAGTATGTATGCTTGGCATACATTTTTATGATTCAAGGCAGCTGTCCATGAGATGTTAATGGCAGATCTAAGTTTATGCCCTAATGATAAGCCATCAGGTAAGGCCCCACTTCAATTAAATGCAACTTTTTCAAACGTGAATGAGACAATATTGCCTGCCACATGAGCTTCTAATGATGATTATTCTAAAGAGGACTACGCACAGAATAATCTTTCCACCAACAGTGACAGACTTCTTAAAATCCACTGAAACTTTCTGGTTTTCCTTTAGGATGGAAAATTCAAGGGTCCTTGGAAGATGATGAAATCATGGTTATTAATCTCGTTATGCATGCATGAAATCCCATAGTAAATCGTAGGCTACATATAACCCATGCCCTGTACAGGACAGGCTTCCTGCCTGGAACTTGTTTGGTATTGTTATTGTTGTTTTAGTTTGGTTTAGGGTTTTTCCTTCATTCACATAAAGTAAAAGGTTGTCATGTTTTACCTTTGACTTGTTCTTCTGGTTAATCTCTTCCATGGCATAAACTCCAGGAAACCATAGGGCCTGGATAGTATCCTCCACCATAGGAAAGAATTGTTTAGTCTAACTGCAAGGAATTGCTTCCAAAATAGAGTATATGCCTGGGAGGGAGGGGAAGAGGAGTATCATCTGCGTGGAGGAAAGCCAAGAAAATCAGCACAGACTCCCCGATTTTGTAACAGATTGCCGAAAAGACCTTTTATGGAAATAATGGGTTACAGTATAACCATGATCCAGGCAGGTCTGGAACGTGAAGTGACAAAAGACAGTCAAGAGGGGAGTACATCCAAGATTAAGTATGACCTTTTTCATATAAGAATTCCTCTACATTTTTCTCTTTGGGCAATGTCAAGGGGATTAGACCACCAAGACATTGGCATCTGGATTAGAACAGCAGCCACGAAGGTTTCTGAATCTTTGATATAAATGAAAAATTCCACATATGCTGGAATGGGTCACAGCTGCCTTTCCAGAGCAATAGGATAATGCACTCTCCACCATGGCAGTATGCAGTAGAAAACCGCTTCCATTGTCCTTGCAGTGATGATGTTGTCTATTCATTAGCAATCAGTCTAATGCAATTTTTATGGTTCTTTTTGGAGGAAGAAAAAGGTAGACTTGCAATCAGAGGGATACTATGATGTGACGGACATGAATGGCATCAGCAGGCTGACCTCTGCAGAGTTGCATGTTAATAGGACTATTCCAATCCTGCTGTGCCTGATAAGCAGGGATCCTAGTTTTCCATGATAAAAAAAATAAAATTTTCTAATTAACCTCCCCCCATAAAAATGCAGTTTTCCACAGCAAGTACCCTCCTCCCCCCAGACCACAATGGTGATTGACCAAGGGGCCTTGGCAGCAGCCCTGCCAGGTGAAGTGGAGGGACCAACCATAACAGGTAATCATTGGCCATTCAGTGGTGAGGAAGAAAGAGGTGGCTGCCATCTTGGTGGTTTCCCTGCTTTCCCCCCCCATGGTGGGCTGCCGTGGCAGCTATGAAAACAGCTGGTTCCAACTGGGGAAACAGCATTTTATTTTCAGTAAGTTTTTCTCCCCAGTGATTCTAAAGATCTTCTGTAAAAATGCAAATTACACATCCGTTTTTCCACGGCAAACTGATTTCTAGGATCCCCGCTGATGATCTACCTGGAAGGGTTAAGCACCACGGTGGGTGATCACAACAAGATCTGAGACAGAACTGGTTGTGCAGAAATATTCACTAGTTGGGCACACAACACCCCAGCAGTTTGTTTGGGAAACAGTGGAGGAGAAAGGGAGGTGTGTTTGGGAGTCACTTGTTTTTACCTAATGTCCATAATGTGCTTTGCTAGTTGTATATCTAGCAGAGACAGCCGAGGCCTTATGTTCTGGCATCCACGATACTGCAGTGGGTAACTCCACCTGCAGTGCTGCCTGCTTGTATAGAATTCCTAGACCTTTATTTAAGTTAATGGCATTGATCTGGCAAAAACCAGCATTAAAGTTTGCTGCCACATTTGTAAATGCTGCAAAACTTGCCTTCCTCCTCATAGTGCTCTTCTCTTCCAGTTCATGGTCTGGCTCAGAAAGCTTCTTTCTCACTCTTTGCCACTGGAGCAACTTTCCTGGATAAAAGCTCACAAGCCAGGAGAGTTGCTCCAGTGGCAAAGAGTGAGAAAGAAGCTTTCTGAGCCAGACCATGAATTGGGAGAGAAGAGCACTATGAGGAGGAAGGCAAGTTTTGCAGCACTTACAAATGTAGCAGTTGCCCAATGGCTGGGATTATTTTGGCAATGTCTAGTCAGTGCCTAATAAAAGGAGTCATTTGAGCACTTCAGTTGAGGATGGCCTGCTTAAGAGCTCAGGTTCCCAGCTTTTGGTCAAGTATATTCGCTCCCTTTCCACAAATCAATACTGCAGCCTATTTCTCCAGATCACATCTTGCTGCCTCCCCTCACTACATTTGTATTATATTTAGACACCTTTCTAAATAACCTGCCATACACATACAAGTGAAAAATCCCACATTGTCTCCATCCCCACCCTCATCACAAACTCTAAAATTCACATATGGACTTCAGCACACAAAAATCAAGAAATATTTTGCTTCAGGCCAATTGCTAATTATAATCAACACATCAACTTGGATTTGTATAACATTTTTCATCTTGAAGGGATCCCAATGCAGTGCACAAAGGAATGAATAAGATTTCAGCTGGCAGTGCTCCTGGTAGTGAGTTGTCTTCATATCTGACCATTTAGGGTGTTTAAGTTCACAGTCAATAAGAAGCTAGCAAGAAATCTATATTTTCCATCAAGTGAAACTTTTCTGTTGTTGTTCAAACTGTACAGAGAATTTGTCTTTTGAATTTTATCTTTAAAATGGTCACTTAGAAATATTTCCTAGAAGTTCCTACCTGGGGCAACATTTCCAAATGCCACATTTCTTATGCTTACACCTGTTCATGAAGTTGAGTATTGGAAACTACAAGAAGAGGTTCCTAGACACAGTCCTATCTTACTAAAGATAATCAAACATTTAATAAAACAAAGATAATTTATGTCTGTGTGTCTGTCCGTACGTCTGTCTGTCCGTAATGCTTTTGGCCTGCTGTGCATGTGCCACCAAGAGGACAGGCAGCAATTGGCTGCGCGGGCCCGGGACGTGTGGGCCCAAGTTTCAGTCGATGCCAGGAAAGTTTGTGGTGGTGGTGAACACACCCCGGCTGCCTGAGCAGCATGGCTTCCCCATGCCTCCCTGCCTGAGGGTGAAGTGGGGGGTCATGGTGGTGATGCCCCCATCCCCAACACCCCCCAGGATAGCCAGCGGAGAGGGACCCCACAAAGGTGGGGTCATGGTGGCGGCTGTTGTTGGGGCCAGGCGGCAGGGAGGGAAGGAAGGAGGAAGGGGAGCAGGAAGGGGGCCCTGACAACAGCTGGCAGGGAGAGGGAAGCAGCGGAGAGGGAGGGAGGCTGCATGGGCCTGGACAGAGGTGGGGCAGAGGGAGGCAAACTGGGGTCACAGTGGTGGCTGTCGTTGGTGCCGGGCATCAGGAAGGAAGGGAGGGAAGCGGGGAGGGGAGGGGTGCTCATGGGGGTGGCATCTCCCTGCTGCCCAGCCCTGAAAAAAGCAAAGAGGGAGGGGGAGGCGGGGGGGAGGGCAGCCCCAACGCTGGAGGCTGGAAGAGGAGGCAGCGGAGGGAGTCTTTACATGGCCCTGAAATCCATGTGCACGTATGTGTGTGTGTGTGTGTGTGTGTGTATATATGTGTGTATGGATGTGTGTGTATGATGCTTGTCCTTATTCTTTCCATTGAATAAGTGTTCTACTCCAAAGTAATCAAAGTGATGGAAGGTGAGAATGGAAGTCCATAAATGGAACAGCATCCACAACAAGGACTGCTAATAATCAAACCTCAGAGATAATTTAGTGGTTTTTGCACCATCTTTGTGTCAGTGTTTGACAGGGAGAGATGGCAACCTCTTGCTATGGTCAGAATGTGGATCTGTTAATGATAATGTGGACAACATCCATCTACCTAAAGGAGGTTTTAATAGAATGCCCATCACCATGGTAGCTAAGTCAACATGGGTTTCAAACCAGATTGCAAAATAGCTTGCATTTAACCTGTACTGTGGAAAACATTAAATTCTGTGCAACGTGTTGGACAGGAAGCTGGACTACATCAAGTTTATCTTAGGATACTGTTGCAAATCTATGTCTATTAAGCTAAAGATTCTTCCAGGATTGTACATACTGGCATAAACAGAGTCCCTTGTGGTACAGAAATAAACTAACGAGAATTTCTGGCACAATTTAGGACAATAAATAGTTTTGCAGTGACCTCTGTGTAGTGAACATGAAGTTCGATCTCCTAGATAGGAGCTGTATAAAATGTTTGGCATGTGAAATTTTAGAGCTCTAGCCAAGGTACTTATATGGTCCCCATATGAGCACCTCTAAGCTTTCAAGGTATTTATCCTCAGAACACCCCTCTGAGACAGAGAGGTGTTATCATCCCCATCCTAACACATGGGGAACTGAGGTACAGGGAGGCAGGGCCAGATCCTATTCCAACAATTAAGCGCCTTAGGTGTCTAAGTACAATCCAATTCCACCCTGCTCAAGTCCCTCAAAACTGTCAGCATGTCTATTTTTAGCTATCTTAGTCTTAGGACTAAATCATAAAAAGGAGCATGGAGGACCCAGCCACCTCTTGCATTGACATTTTGTTGGGGCTTTGAACACAGTGGATCGGGATTGCATTTAGATGCCTAATAGGTGAAATAGGTTCTGGCTGTAAGTAACTTGCCACTGAGCATCCAGGAAATCTGTAGAAGAGACAGGACTTGAATCCAGATCCCCAAGCCCTGTGCTGGTGCTCCAGCCACTGCTCCATCAATTCCCTCTGATTTGATTGGTTTCACTAGTTTGGCTGCAAGGAAAAAAAAAGGAAAGCACATTTATTAATCTGACAATGATTTTTCTTTAACTGAAAAGTAGCATGCCCTTTGGTTTGTATGATTGGCTTGGTAGGGTTTACTTTGTTTAGTACAGGGTCAGCTACTGTAGTTTCCAGAAGTGAAATGAATTGGATTTGACAGTCAGTTGTCAACTCTCAACATCTTGAAATAATCTTTAATGAAATGGCAGCAGTATGTTCATTGTAGGCAGCAGTTCTTGCAAACGGCTTTGGGGAATTTGTCTCCTCTAGAGTGAATTCTTGTCAGAGGAAGCCTTGGGAAAGCCTTGTTGAATGGGATCTTGTTTGTGTTGGAAGAGCTTTGGACTATTAAATGTGATGGGTGAACATGATAATTGTACATGTCCCTGGGAAGCTGCTGTTCTTTTTGGTTTTGTTGTGTTTCTTCTAACTAAATATTGGTTTGATTTAAACTTTCATTAGCACATAACTGTAGTTCCATTCCTGCTAACCAAGCAGTGAGTTCAGGCAAGTCTGGTACTTAAAATACTGAAAATAAAACCAAGTTATAAATATGGTGAAATGCAATCAGCAAGGAGCATGATCCGGATACAAAAATTAAACTTCATTGTCACAGGTTTTCTTCCCCATCAACTGGCATGCTTAGCAGGCATCCAGTGAAATTTCCTTAAAAAAGAATGAGTCGAGTACCAAGTCCTTAAATCCCCTACCATTAAGAAAGATCATTTCAGTTTGAGATTGTGCATTTTTAAAAGCTTTCAGCATTGGCCTTACTCTGCTGTGAATAGTGTTGAAGTCAATGGTGTTGTTGCAGTGGCCAATGCCAGATACTTTTGAAAAATCCTACTTTAACTTTCTTGGTGGCCCTGAAATGTTCTCAGTCCCTTTCATGAATACAGTGGCTGTAGCATGCAAACATACCAACAAAGCTTGGTACTAGGAAGGTTAGTGACTCCAGAAGCACCTATATATTCTCAGCTTATGCCATCTCTCTGCCCTAGATGTGGTTCATAATGTTTTTTCATTCTGAATACTCAAAGTTTTGATTTTTTTTTATAAAAATAGGAAAAACATGGAAAAGGAAATCAAGCAACCTTCCCGCATCTTTTTTTTTTTCAAAAAAGGTCTACCCCGTTCATAGTTCTACCCTGTTCTGCTCTGTACCAGAAACTCCAGAATATTGCTGAACCCCAGTCAGGGTAATTTTGATTGTTATTGGACAAGAATAAAGGCAGCAAGTTGAACCCAAAAGGCTTCATGACTGTTGGGAGCAGCACTCCTATGAACAGCAGGGTGGACATGCAGAAGCATGTTTTGGATCTGCCTAGGATCTTGTCACAGAAGTATGGCATTCTCCTGTTTGGGCAGCCTGTCTCACCTGACACATCTTGATGTGTTGTCGAGTTGAAAAAATATATAGTGGGAAGTTGTCTTTGGCTTACCATCTTGATGTCGGAGTCAAAATACACAGGTCCCCCCTCCCCTACACCATATCTGTCTCCACCCTCAGATGTCAAGAGCACTAATCAGTTAACAGAGTCCTCCATCAGGACCCGTGACAATGTTGTTCATCCTCCAAACTTAGGCATCCAGTTGAAGATGATTGCCAGCCCCTGGGTCTCTTTCTTCACTTACAATAATTGCAAAGCAAAACAGTCATTTAAAGTAAGGGGTGAGTATCCTTTCATACATTTTCCCACTTCCTGGGACTCTTTTCCAGGGCAGCCTCTTGTTGACCTGTCTACAATGTCCCAGAGTCTCACAGCTACAATTCTCACTGTAATAAACCAAAAAAGTCCCTGGTCACACACAGCAGTTTGTAATGCCCTAGCATAGTCTCTAATTCTTCAGAAAAGTTTCCCGCTACTGTTAACCCTCACAGCAGGGGTTCAACCCCACCTCCGCCGGCAGTTTGATTGTCCCTTCACTTGGAGGTGACTGTCATTCATGAATTAAAATCTGCCCCAACTGGGGACGTCACTGCCTGGGTCACATCTAGCCCTTTGGTTGGGGTTGACTCTGCTACTTACGGTTCCTGCACGAAACCGTTTTCTTTTCCTTTGTGTCTTTTCTTCTGCAAGTCTGACACTGTCAGCACCCCAAGGAATATTGGCAGAGCCACCATTGTCCGGCACTGTCCTCCAAGACTACTGCTCTGGCATTTGCTCACCAGTGTCTCCACACCAGCCTCAGTAAGTTTCTTTATCCAGTCCTGGCCCCTTTTCAGGGATCATGTTCCTTACTGTTCATAATGGGGAGTTTCAGCATCCTTTAATATTTGTGTGCCTCTGATGTCATTCTCCCACGTCAATTTTAAAGAGGCCACATAGGTGTTTACTTGAGCCTCAACATCAAATTTCAGGTGTCAGCTTGCCCACAGGGTGAATGCAGCAAGGATGGATTCTAGCTCCCTGCTACAGACCTGTAAAAGTGCCAATCATTTTTTTTCTCTCCCTATCTACCTCTGAAATTTTGGGAGGGCTGATCCAGCAGTGTGTGGCAAGTGCTGACACCTTTAGAAGCTAGGCACTAGACTGGGAACAAGAAACCTGTTTATGGACACCAGCAACAGCTGCAGAGCTAGGTAGCTGTAGCTATAGCAGTCATTGGTGGGTACGGCACAATCCATATTGTACAATCTTTGGGATTGCTCCTGCAGGATCTTTGAGATATTGCAAGGTATGCCACCAGAGATGCCATGAGATAGCTTTCCAGTGAGTGTTACAGACTGGGGTACAGGGGGTTTGGGGGATGGTGGTAAAGGTAGTCTGGGCAAACCATAAAATGTTCTGGAGAAACCTCAAGACACTTACAGAAACAAGTTCCTGTTGGCATGGTCTCCACTGTGGAAAAATTCCCAACAGGAGGCAATACATAGTGAAACCTAAACCATGTTTGTGCATGGAGTGAATGAGTGCCAAACATCCCACACTGAGTCATACAGGCTCCTACCAACAGTGCTTTTGAGAAGTCCATGCTCCCAAACAGATACAGCAAGTAACTAACATCATTCTAACTGTTGGTCCAGCCTTATCAGCTCTTTCACCATGATGACTCAAAGGAAGTAGCAGCCTTTGAAGCCACTGAACCAGGCTGTGAAGTTCTGCCAACAAGTTCCTGTTGGCATGGTCTCCACCGTGGAAAAGTTCCTCAGAGGCTGAGGGACCTGAATCTCTTCAGTCTCCACAAGAGGAGACTGAGGGGGGATCTTGTGGCTGCCTACAAC
>NW_017728914.1:19601146-19614696 GCF_001723895.1 Crocodylus porosus
CCCCCCCAGTGAGTTTATAGACAGTCACCAGGTCCCCCCTCAGCCTTCTCTTGTGAAGGCTGAACAGGTTTAGGTCCCACAGTCTCAGGTTTCCCAGAGAGGTGGTGCTCTCACCTTCCCTGGAAACCTTCAAAAGAAGACTGGCTAGGCACCTGGCTAGGGTCTTATGACCCCTGCCACCCCCAGTGCTCCTTCCTGCCCATGGCAGGGGGTCGGACTAGATGATCTGTCTAGGTCCCTTCCGACTCATTGATTCTATGATTCTAAGTGTGCTGCTGGTTCCTACTGCCCAAGTGCAGCATCCTGCACTTGTCAGTATTGAAACGCATCCTGTTTTTGTTAGCCCACCCCTGTAACCTGTCCAGGTCCTGCTGCAATCTGTCCTTCCCTATTAGCGTGCCCACCTCACCCCAAATCTTGGTATCATCAGCAAATTTAAACAGGCTGCTTTTCACTCCATTGTTCAAGTCACTAATAAAGAAATTGAACAGTGCAGGCCCAAAGACTGAGCCCTGGGGGACCCCACTGCCCACTTCCCTCCAGGTCAAAAAAGACCCATCCACCACCACCCTCTGAGTACAACCCTTTAGCCAATTTGCAATCCATCTGACTGTGTAGGCATCAGTGCCACAGTACCCTAGTTATTTAATGAGAATGGGGTGGGAAACAGTGTCAAAGGCCTTGCTGAAGTCCAGAAAGACTACATCCACCACAACACCTGCATCCAGTGCTTTTGTGACCTGATCATAGAAGGCAATCGGGTTGATCTGACAGGATCTGCCCCTAATGAAACCATGCTGGTTGCCCTTGAGCATCATCCCTGCTGCTGGCCCATCACAGATGTGCTCCTTGATAATTTTCTCAATGAGTTTCCCTAGGACTGAAGTAAGACTAATGGGCCTTCACTGTCCAAGCCCTCAAGGTTTGGAACAGACTTCCACTGGAGTTGGTTCAAGCACCCACTTTGAACACCTTCAAGACACATTTGGATGCTTATCTTGCTGGGATGCTATGATCCCTGCTGACTTCCTGCTCCTGGGGCTGGATTCGATGATCCTCTGGGGTCCTTTCCAGGCCAAATGTCTATGAATATAGTTGCCCAGGTCCTCCCTCTTCCCTTTTTTAAAGATGGGGACCACGTTGGCTTTCTTGCAGTCATCTGGCACCTGGCCAGAGCATTACAAGCACTCATAAAGCAAGCGTTCAAAGATAAGACATGACAGAATTAAGGCTGCTCATACAATAACAGTTCTCCCCTTCCCCCTCCTGTGTGTATGGTACAATCTTAAATTATCTGACTGTGTACTCCTTTTGAGGTGTTTGTTTGAGACTTTGACAAGTTTGTGGATGAGCGTGGCAGGGCAATGTTAGTGCCTGCCACTTTAAGGGGGGAGATGTGTGGCAGGGCACTGTTGGTGCCTGCTACTTTAAGAGCTGAGCTGAGCAGCCACTAGGTGTTTGATTGAGGCAGCCATTTTAGATCTCTGGCTGCCTATATAAACAGATCAGTTCCCTGCTGGCAGGCAGGCAGTAACATTTCCTGGCTGCAAGGCTGCATGTGATATCCTGGAGGTAAGGGCAGGAGCTGAAGGGAATGGCTAAGAGGGTCCTGGTCCTGGACATGACCTTAAACTGCACCTTGTTGGGAGTGGGTGGCCTGGTGGGACTCTCAGTGGCGTGGGAGTCCCCAGGAAATTCCAGGCCAGCTACCACCCTGGAGGAAGGTCATGGGAGAGGCCCAAAAGATGGTACGTCTGCCACCCAAGGTATGAGCTAGCTAAAACCTATGGCCTAAAGGGCCTGTTCCAAGAGGAAGCAAGGCAGTTTAAGTTGTCGACACATGAAGGAGACCCTGTGAGAGAGGGTGGAGTGTGTGAGGCCCCAGTGAGAGGAGCACAGTATGAATGTGTGTGTGACTGAGGCCTGACAATGAGGCCTAAACTTGGTCCGACTGTAAGCCGGGAGCATTGTCATCTGGATGCCATCTGCGAGGCTTGGGCTGTGGTGCAGGGGAGGAACAGAGCTGCAGATAGTGCCCCCTGGTATTGGGGCAAGAATGGGCAGCCTCCTGTCTTAATTAACAACTTAATAAATTAACAACAAGGCGTGGCAGAAGAGACCGGTTGGTGGTATGCCCAAAGGCAGGTAGGAAGATTAGCACTGTGGCTAGATGGCGACTGCCACATTGCCACAATGAGGCCTGCATCCTTGGCAGAGCAGAAGGAGCAGGGGGACGAGGACGGGAGCGGGGTGGGGTGGGGAATGATGCAATAAGAGACAAGAACAATCAAGCCGGGAAAGGCAGAGATGTGAAGTGCCTTAGAAAAGAGAACAAGAGGCATGTGCTTGAGTTGGTAGCTCGGGCACGACTGGCAGTCGGATTCAAAGCAAATGTAATCAAAGCAAGTAGTCCTGTGCTTATTATGGATTAGCATGGAGGTATGCGGATGCTACAGAGGCCCTAAAAGTTGCTACTAGTCTTCTGACTCTGTACTGGGCTGTGGGAGCTCTGTCAAACACATCAGTTGCCTCCATGGCTGAGGCAACTTCTGGAAGAATGGAGTACTAGGGAGAGTACAAGCAGTCCTCAGACTTACAGTACAATTGGTTCCTGAAAACCTTGTCTTAAGTCAAAACATTGTAACTCAGAATCAATTTTCCCATAGGAAACAATGTTATAAATGGTGGATTGGTTCCTGAACCAAGGCCCAATACCCTATTTTCACCAAAAAATAACCCATAATTTTGTATTCAATCAATTATAGATGAGTAACATAGCTACATTAATGTATTTATATTGTAAATAGAAATTATATTGATTTGGAAGGGCTTCTTTGAGGTGACTTTGCAGGACTTTTTGAAAGGCTCTTGGCTGGAGTCTTCTCAGGAGTCTTGGCTGCAGGTTTTTCTGGAGTCTTGTCTGCTTTCTCAAAGAAAGTGTTCAAGGAAGTTTGGACAGATCGTCTCCAGGGAGGTGGGCGACAAACTTGTTTGCTGGTGTGGCATCACATCAGATCAAGTGCTGTAAAGTCAAAACTGATGTCAAAAAGTTGAAACAGGGTGTCAATTTATAAACGTTGTAAGTGCAAAACATTGTAACTCAAAACGTTGTAAGTCAAGGACTGCCTGTTCAGGTGTTTGGTGACTTTCCACACTAGCAAATGTTGTTCAGTAAGAGAGTCTGTAGTATTTGTAGGATGAATAAAAACCTCATTCCATGAAACTTTTTTTCAACTTTGATCCATATACATGGCGGAATACATGGATCCTGACAATGGGTTGGGGTGGAATTTTTTAAAATATAGGTGACATCCCCAGAGAACTGCATAAACATGTAAAGAAAGTTTTAGTCACTAAAAAAATGCTATGAGACATTTAGTGCATGTACTGAGCCAAAGCTCAGGCTCCTCAGTAGCTCCTGACAGAGAGGTAATATGAACATAGCACTGAATGGGTCCTTGGAGAATTCTCCTTAGCTGTTCAGAGGAGCAGCTTGTTCAGCTCCCCTGATGTTTATCCCAGAGGACTCAAACAGTAGAAGATGGCAGGAGCAAAGCAATACCCTCTGGTTCCACACCTGTACCATGCCAAATGTATATACGAAATGGGAGGAGGAAGGAAATGGGGTAGGTATACAGGCAGAGGTACACTAGCAGTGATGCTGCCTGCATTCTCCCTGTGTCACTTTAGTGAGTTGCAACTCAGTGTTTTTTATGTTGTACTTTGCCCTTTGGTTTTGTTTGACCTGTAGAACATAGCACTGCACACAAGTTTCAAGAAATGTGGGGTGGACACAAGTGATCAAGACTTGGCCCGGGTTTAACAATTGCAAGGAAGGTCAAGAAAGCTATTTCGCCAAGTGATCTGGGAATATCTATCATGTGCTTTTGAGTTCCCAGAGCGAATTGCTGGCTTTTATTAGGATATCTTGTACTAGTTCTTCTCTCACTTGCACTGGTATAAAAAACAGTTGCATCACTGAAAGCAGCTGAGCTGTCTGAGATTTATACTGGTATATCCCAAAGGAAAACCTGGCCCTATATTTACAACTGAGTCTTCTGAGGACTTAAAATATAGCACCTGCATGCACAGTAATCTAAACCTTGAATAAAATATTATGCCTAAGTGTCATCTATCAGAATGTTCACACTGCGAGCCATAAGGTTAACAGATTATGACAAGATTAGGTAGACCTTTTCCTGTTCATTTGCACATTTATCTTGCTGCTGAAATGCATTTCTTCTGGCTGGGGAAGCAACAGCACAAACTAGTAGGGGATTCCAAACTGAAAATAGCAACATGCTCAAGTTCTGGCTGGGGTTCCATTTTGGTAATATAGGTGCGTCGTCATAGCTTTAATTTCCTCTGAAGGGAAGAGACAGAGGTGAAACACCTATAGGTTCATCATGTTCTCAAACTGGACAGCTCAGGGGTACAACTTGGTTCTGTGGTCAAGAGTAGAAACAAATCATAGAAGTCGGGTCAGATGAGACCTTGTAGATCTTCAGGTCTGACCCCCCGCCTGGGCGGGAGAAAAACTGGACTCAAATGAGTCCAGCCAGGTAGTCATCAAGCCTCCTCTTAAATACCCCCAGGGTAGGAGCCAGCACCACTTCCCTTGGAAGTTGGTTCCAGCTCCTAGCCGCCCTAATTGTGAAGTAGTTCTTGTGAATATCTGATCTAAACCTCCTCTCCAACAACTTGTGGCCATTATTCCTTGTCATGCCAGGGGGTGCTAGGGGAAACAAGGTCTCTCCCAAACCCTTCTGGTCCCCCCTAGTGAGTTTATAGATGGTCACCAGGTCCCCCCTCAGCCTTCTCTTGTGACAGCTGAACAGGTTCAGGTCCCGCAGTCTCTCATTGTAGGGCCTGCCCTGTTGTCCCTGGATCATGTGGGTGGCCCTCCTCTGGACCCTCTCAATGTTGTCCACATCCCTCCTGAAATGGGGCGCACAGAACTGGACACAGTACTCCAGCTGTGGCCTGACCAGTGTCGCGTAGAGGGAGAGGATCACCTCCTTGGTCCTGCTTGAGATTCACCTGTGGATGCACGACACAGTCCGGTTGGCCCTTCCAACCGTGACCTTGCATTGTCGGCCCAGGTTCATCTTGGAGTCAGTAATGACTCCAAGATCCCTTTCTGCCTCCATGCTCTCAAGAAGGGAGTTTCCCATTCTATAAGTGTGCTGCTGGTTTCTACTGCTCAAGTGCAGCACCCTCCACTTGTCAGTATTGAAACGCATCCTGTTTTTGTCAGCCCACCCATGTAACCTCTCCAGATCTTGCTGCAATCTTTCCCTCCCTACTGGCATGCTCACCTCACCCCAAATTTTGGTATCATCAGTGAATTTAAACAGGTTGCTTTTCACCCCATTGTCCAAATTGCTGATGAAGAAATTGAACGGCACAGGCCCAAGGACCGAGCCCTGAGGGACTCCGCTGCCCACTTCCCACCAGGTCGAATTTGACCCATCCACCACCACCCTCTGAGTGCGACCCTTGAGCCAATCTGCAAATGATAGTGACTCTTATTGCTAACACTGCCTTTTGTCCAGATAGATATTCTACTAGAAAGATAAAGGGGAGGTGCCTAGAAAGTGTCTCCCTGTAGGCAGGCTTACTTAAAGATCAATGTCATTAGCATTATCCTCAGTGCAATGCCATCTGTCCAACATAGACTCCTGGATCAAGCACAGCCCTACCATTTGATTTGTGTCCATCCTCATCTAGCATATTAAAAGTTTGTAAAAGAATATTTAGAAGATGGGCATACAATGTAGATGATGAGCATACAAGAGAAATGGTTGTGGATAATTACTAAACAAGCAAGCCAAGGAACTTAGTAAGTCACTGATAAGCAGATAGCTGGTAAAGCTCTGAAAACTTTTGTGTTTTCCTGTTCTGGAAGGTAATGCGGAGAGATGAGAGAGGTCTCAAAGGGTGTGCACTAGCGGAGGCAGTCATCAGGATGAGGTTGTCTGTGACTGTCACTTTCAATAAACAGTATTATATTTTCCGGGCTCTGGCATTCTGACTTACTGATCAAGCTACCAAGCAATACAACTGACAATAACCCATAAAAAAAACACACAAAAATGTTCAGGACAATGATTTTTTGTAAAAATTAGAATGGTGATCCTGGAAATTTCTATCCAATGTGAATTCTATCCTTAATAAGATAAGATACATTTTTTATTATGATAACAGAATCAGATATGTGACTAATTCAAAAGAAGTAGAATGGTTACAAAGTACTGCCATAGAAATAAACATAGGAAACATCACAAATGTTGCAGGGAATTTCTACATTATAATGGATGTCATATATATTGATCTAGATAAAGCTCAAAAATATTTCAGGGTGACAGAGATCAACAAATTAGGTGCATGTTTGATCTGTGACTGGATGACAACAAAAAAGACTGTTCAATTTGAGTTGCATACACAAAAACCTTGTATGTCAGAAGAGGATGGTAATGGGCTCTCCGAGGGCGCTTGTACACATGACGGGGTTTTAGTCTTTATGATTACATTCTATGCCCCCTAAATTAAAGTGGTGAGTTTTTAATTGAAACAGTGGGTTTTATTTTTCCATCACTGTACGTATATTTATGCCCTGGTGTCTGCAGGTGCCTGCAGAAGGCAGAAGCGGCAAGGAGCCTGATCCTTTTTTTTGTTGATAGAGCCTACCGCCTCTCCTGCAGCCGGCAGCCATTAGTCTGTGCCATTAATCTGTCATCTTGCTCCACAGCCATGGCAGAGGTGGGCAGGCTCCACAGAAAAAAAGGATCAGGTCCCTCACTGCTTCTGCCTTCAGCAGGCTCATGCAGTCGGCAGAACACCTGGGGCCACCCGGGAATGGGGTGGCTTACCCCTGGGCAGCACAGGGAGATGGCAGAAGGGAGATGGCTGTGCTGGCAGCTGGAGAAGGTGGTGGGGGTGGTGCACAGGGTGCTGAAAGCCCAGGTGGGCTCAGGGAAGCTAGCAGCCCGTCCAGGCAGCCTGCACCCTTTGCGCCATCCCCACCACTTTCTCTGGCCACCAGCTCACTCAGCCACCCTCCTGCCACCTCCCTGCACTGCCCCAGGAGCAACCCAGCCTGTTCCCTGGAGGCCCCAGGCATCCTGGAAGCTGCAGGAGCCATATGAAGGCAGAAGCAGTGTGGAGCCCAGTCTTTTTTTTGCAGAGCCTGCCCACCTCTCCAACAGTCAGGGGGGTAAGCTGACTGATGGCTGCAATGTCCTAAGTTGCAACAATGCAAACTCATTATAAACCCCCAAAACTCACCTACATGTAACGTGTGATGCCATTAAGCCACACAAAGGGAAAATTGTCACATGTATAAGCGCCCTCAGATTCTCTAATGCTGGAACCCACTTGAGAACTAAGAGAATATCCCTTTTCAACATGCCTTTCATGTGACCTCACCAGGAATGCTGCATCCCATTCCAAATATGAATTCCAAGATGCTGAGAGACCTTGAAATGTATGGAAGGAATTTAAAAATGAGCAATATATTGAATTATGACACTGGAAGGAACAATTATAGAAGGAAGATTCTTGACTGATCTTTGTAAAAGGCTGCTCAGATCAAGGTATAACATGATGTTCTGGCACCAGTATACTCCTTGGGCAATCCCTGTATTGAGTATGAGGGTATCTGTAATCTCTAATTCTTTCATGATAAATTAAATGTAGGTTAAGTGGGCAAAGTCTGTATATCTGTGGCTTAAGGTTGCATTTGTGGCGTAAGATACGTGTGGTAGGTCTTCAAGTAGATGTAGCCTCAGGTGGACCCTACAAACTCTAGCACAGCAGAGCTGGAGGGGGAGAATGTTTGCTCACTGAGTCCCTCATGTTTGATGAGTCACTGGTTGGACTGAATCTCTGCATTCACCGAATTTAGGACAACAGGGAGAACTTGCTTACAGATTCACTACCTGTGAAGCCTTCTTGCATGTGCATCTATAGCATCACAAAGGCAAACCTTCTCTCTAACAAACATTGCTGCTGCTCCAGAGTGAAAAGTCTAAAAATTAAGGGGTTAAGGCAGAATGAGGGTCTGTTGAAAGACTAGTTAGACAGATAACAAATCAGCAGAAAGCAGGTTATTTTCCTTACAATACCAGCATGTTTGTGAAGAGCTTTAGCTCTATCACAGACTATCAAGATGGGACCATTTACAGATTTCAAGAGGCCAGAAAGATCAAGGACCTTGAGCACAACAGAAATGTTTATTAAGGCCTCTGTACTTTGACATAGGCTGTGTAGTCCTCTTTGCCTTTGCAGTGAAAAACATGCTCCTGTTGATGCCACATGGTGCAGGAAAATGGACAGACAGAGAGCAAGGTAACAGTTTGTGCTAAGTGCTCCGCTAATTTTTATCCTTTGGGTGAACTCTTACACAGGAGATGTTGAATGGAGGTCTGTAATTTGTCAGTCACCAGCAGTTCTCCGCAGCGGTTTGACCATTTTCAGAATATTAATGGATAACCAAAGGAATGGGGCCAGTATTCTGAGTAAAACAGGTTGCAACATCCACGGCTATGTTTGAACTGTATCTGAGCACACAATAGCTGCTAAAGTTTACTTGCACCATCACTTCCAGCTAGGTATATGGGAGAGTATAGGGAAAGAACAGTTCTCTCAGATTATCATAGTATCACAGGGTTAGAAGGGGTCTCTAGGGTCATCTGGTCCAACCCCCTGAACAAATCATCATAAATCATCTTGACCAATGCTTATCCAACTTCTTCTTGAAAACCTCCAAAGTAGGAGATTCTTCAGTTTCCCTGGGCAAATTATTCTACTCCCCCATTATTCTAACAGTAAGAAAGATTTTCTTGATAGCTAATCTAAATCTGCTTTGCTACAATCTGAAGCCATTGCTTCACATCCTGTCCCCTACTATAAGGCATTCTTGCTCTTGTTCTTGCTCTTCTTTAGGGCAGCCTGTCAGAGATTTGAAGACTTCTATCATGTCCCGCCTTAGCTGCCTTTCCCACAAGCTAAACATGCCTAATGGTCACACCTTTCCATCGTACATCTTGTCTTCCAACCCCTTTATCATTTTTGGGGCCCATGGCTGAGCATCTCCAACTGCTTCATATCCTTTTTAAAATGTGGAACTCAGAACTGCACTCTGTACATTGTATGAGGCCTCACAAGCACTATATAGATTGGCATCATCAGCTCCTGTGTCTTGCACCTAATACTTCTGCTGATGCAACCCAAAATTGCATTTGCTTGTTTCACAACTGCATCACATTGCTGGCTCATGTTGAGTCTGTGATCCACCAAAATGCCAAGATCCTTCTCAGCAATGCTGCCACCTAGCCAGGTATTAGGACTGTACTATGCTTCAGTCCCTGATTCAATTAGGTGGAGATTCGGCCTGATTAGGTGGCCGAATCTCCAAATCCTAATTGAAACAGAGGACCCTTTAATCTCTCTGAATCAGATCAGAAGCCTCCAAATCGATTCAGAAAGATTTGGCAATTCAGACATAGACACATTTTTAAATGTTTTTTCTACATACCTCTAGGTAGCAGTCAGCGCATGAGTGCTGCGATGCTGGGGCGCATGGAGTATTCCACAGAAGCACGGGGGGGGCGGGGTTCCCAGCTCGCTTGGCAGCAGACCTGGAAGTGGACCAGAAGCACGTCCGGTCCACTTCTGGGTCCACCAGAGAACATGCAGGGGGCCCCCCCATGTGCCCCTCCCCAGACCCAGGAGGCACCAGAAGTCTCCTCTATGGCCAATTGCCAAGCTGGGGGGTACGGGGGTGGGGGCAGTGTGCCCCCTGGCAGACCCAGAAGTGAACTGGAAGTACTTCCGATCCACTTCTGGGTTTGCCACTGAGCACACAGGGGACCCGCTCATGCTCCTGTGGGACATTCCATGCACCCCAGCACAACAGCAGTCACGAGCCATGCCTGGTACCTTGAAGTATGTAGCAAAAACATTTAAAGCTGTGTCTACGTCTGAATCACTGATTCTCTGAATCAGCATTGAATCTTCAGATTTGGATTTGGCCGAATAGAATCAGGGATAGTGATCAGTGATCCGACTCAACTAATCGAATCACTGTCCTCGATTCAGGCCAAATCTGAATCCAAATCAAATAGGGCCTGTTTCACACACCTCTACCAGTTACCTCCAAGTCTGCATTATTTCCTTAGGTGTAGCACCTTGCATTTTTCTGCATTGGCTCTAGGCCAGATAATCCATCAAGATCCTTTTAAATTCTGCTCTTCTCTCCCAATGTGTTTGCAATCCTTTTCAGTTTCATGTCATCTACAAATTTGTTCTGGAAACTCTCTTCAGAGCTAGGCTGTAATGGGCTCCAATGCTATCTTTAAATATCAATGTAAATCAGTGCAGCCTACTTCTACTTAATGGCTTTGGCAGGTATCATCTCTGAAGTATTGAATTAGCAGTCTTCATAAATGGTTGTCAATTTTGCATCCTCACAATATCAATTAATGTCTCTATCAACTAACTGCCTCTCATCTCATTACACTTCATTACAAGATTACTCACTCATTTTCACTCTCATTTTATATCTTTCAGATTCAAATTTTGTGCTTTGGCACTGTAAACCAGTAATATCAGAAATACTGAATCTTGATAATGGGGATGGAGAAAAGTTATTATGCATCAAGGATGTGAATAATCAGCAGAAAAGTGGACATCAACAGGAACATCCGTTGAAGGCCAGGAAGAACATTAGTAAAGCTATTCCTGATTACCCTTGAATGAGGTGTCCTGATGTTTCCCATTCTGGTTGACTTATCTGAATAACTAAATGCTGAAAGGCCTTCTAAAAGATTCAAGCAATTTAATCAAACTGTTGTTATGTCCTTTTGAAAGGAACACAGGAAGTGAGGTATAACATTTATAAGTATACCCACCAACACTTTTTATCATTTACATGCATTAAGTCTCACTGGATGAACATGAATACAGGCAGACATTTGAGAACAGAACTTGGTCAAAAGTGTTTGAAAAACCTAATGAAAAGGATTAACCATTTGGTAGCATGACCATTTTAAATGCAGAGGGAGAAAGACAGTATCAATCGGACCATTGTATAAAAATCCATACTCTAACCTTTTAGCAAAATTACCATCAGCCCTAACACAACACAATTTCACCCTTGAAATCTTTGTATCTGGTGATCATCTTTTCATTCAAGGAGTATGGAGCCTCCCAGAAACAACTGGAGAGGGACATAACCTTTCCCATTCCAGTGGAGTCAGGCTTGTTGCACTCAGTCACTTATTCCCAGAGGTTGAGATTGTAATAAGTCAAGGTTGAAATTTGGCATGTAGCTCTGAGGAAGCCAGAAGCCAGTTTTTTCATGCAGTCTTAAGTGCAAATCTAAATTCATGTCAGCATGTGGATTAGGGTACTAGAAAACTTCCCCCCATCTCTGCCAAAAACAGGGGAAAAAAGAACAAACAAACAAACAATTTGCAGCAATCAACAGGCTTCAAACACCCAGTGTTCAGGGTTAGTGTTAGAAAAGTCCAGTTTTCCCCCTGTGGCTTCATTTCCTAATCCAATAGGATTATAAATGCCACCAAATATGTAAACAACAGCAAGGCGCTGTGCCAGCAAATATGCCAGTTAGTAGTTAGCCTATAAGTAATTTTCCAAGTCCTGGAGTTTGTTCTGTTTAGTGTCAGAGTCTTATAATAGGTTCTTATTTTTCATAAACTCACTGTTGGACCTTGGGGACAAATCACTTCCTTTCCCTGTGCCTCAGGTTCCCTGTAAATCAGATGAAATATTAATATGTCAAAAGTAAGAGCTTGAGCCTTAGTTTACTGATATTTGTAAAAAAAAGAACTTGGAGAATCCCAGCTGAAAGCTGCTGGAGTAGGGCAAAGTATTATTTTTATTGAACAGGGTTGGAGACTTACGTAGGAAGAAACTCCTCTGTACATCTAGTCCTGTGTCTTGTTCCAACAGCAGTTGGTTCCTGCAGGCCAGTGATTCTCAATGAGGATACCACAGCACCCTGGGGTGTGAGGAAATCCTTTTAAGAGTGTTGTAGGATGCTGCACAATATTAGCACTAGAGCTGTGCGAAACATCAGGAGGCGCTACTTCACGGTCAGGGCAGCTAGGATCTGGAACCAACTTCCAAGAGAAGTGGTGCAGGATCCTACCCTGGGGGGTTTTAAGAGGAGGTTAGATGAACACCTTGCTGGGGTCGTTTGACCCCAATACTCTTTCCTGCCAGGCAGGGGGTCAGACTAGATGATCTACTCAGGTCCCTTCCGACCCTAGAAACTATGAAACTATAAAACCACTGTTCTGTTTCGACTTGTGTTTCGAGGTTTTGATGGAACAGTGTTTTGTTTCCAATTTCATTTCAATTTGAGACTGCTGTTCTGTGTCATTTCATTTCTCCCATAGGCTATCATAGAGAAGCTTGAAACAGCCTCTCTCATCTGGCAGACAGATCAGGGGCTCAGAGGGCTGCGGGGGCTCTGCCATTCCTCCTGAGGTTGCAGGCCCCAAATCTGCCTGGCAGATGAGGGAGGGAAGCCAGGGAGCCGGGGAAAGTAACTGAGCCCGATCACTCAGTTCCCCTCTCCAGCCCTACCATAGGGCTGGGGAAGGCAACTCAACCCAGCTGAGCTGAGTTCCCCTCCCCTGGGTAGCTCTGGGGATGGGGAACCCAGCTCAGCTGGGCTGAGTTGTGATTGGGCTCAGTTCTCTTCCCCAGCCCTATCGCAGCACTGGGGAGGGGAACTGAGCCCAGGCTTAGCTCCCTTCCCTGGTGCTGCGTTTGGCTTCCTGCAGCCCAGCCACGGGCTGCACTCCCCCCCAGCTAAGCCACATGGGGCTGCAGAGCCACTGGGAGAACAGCCCTGGTTCTCCCCTTTCTCCCACCGCCTGGCTGCTGGCTGCTTTGAAATTCAAAATGTTTCAAAACTTTTGAAACGTTTCAACTAGCCTTGTTTTGTTTCAAGTCTGTTTTGAAGCCCTTCATTCCATTTCTATTTCGCTGTTTTGAGCTCTAAATGAGTTGAAACAGCGACAAAACAAAACAGCCAGCAAAATTTTGCACAGCCCTAATTAGCACTGTTAGGTGTGCAAACACTTTCACATGGTCCACAAGATAAACCCAGAGATATCATATAGGTACTGTCAAAAACATTCTGACCTCTTGTGGTCTTCTCAAGTTCTTTGAATGGAAGAATTGCCCTACTATTTTTCTATATTCAGATAAAAGCTAAATGAAAACCATGAGCTGGCATTTTCTGAGGACTGTCTTGAGTGCAATGAGGGGTGGTGCCATGAGTCTAGAAAGGTGAAGAAACACTGCCCTAGGGAAAATATACAATGTAACATGGCTAAGCTAGAGAGCACACAAAGCTGTGAAGATTCCTCTGTATGTGTTGTAAATACTTCAACATTGTCTTGACTAGGAAAAGTGGCTGACTTTAAGTTTCATAGTTTCTAGGGTCGGAAGGGACCTGAGTAGATCATCTAGTCCGACCCCCTGCCATGGCAGGAAAGAGTACTGGGGTCAAA
>NW_017728914.1:19615715-19642229 GCF_001723895.1 Crocodylus porosus
AGTGTCAAAAGCCTTCCGGAAGTCCAGGAAGACTATGTCCACTGCTACCCCTGTATCTAGTTACCTTTTCCCAGTGAATATGCAGGGTAACACCTTGCATCTCAGTTTAGCTGCCTGGCTTGTAACCCAATTTCAGGACTAATACCTGTATCATAGTCTCTCTTGGAGTGTAGGCTGGCTACCTCCTGAGAAATTCCCCCACAATCACTCCTGTATTATAACCCAGGATTTAGTTACATCCATCCACACACCCCAATGTCTTAAGGCAGTTGTCTATTCCTAGGCCTTTCAGATTTATAATGCTGTTGCTTTTGACCCCTGAATATCCTATGAATAAATATAGAAAACTTAGAGTATGAGATCTTCTTATGGGGCGTTTGTAGATGACACTTTAAAGTGGGTTTAGAGCAGGTTAAATGCCATTTGCACTGCTTTAATGGCATTGCTGTTTGCACATTCGGTGGCGTATTGTGTGTTAATTCCAGTCGCTGTAGCACATTCAGCAGCATAATGCACCTTAAATGACTTTGGAACACAGCAAATTACTTTGGGGCGCTGCAAAGTAAAATACCTCTGAGCAGTTTTAGTTTCCTACCTTGCAGCCGCAGAGGGAAGCACTGGGCTCTGGGGCTGTGCAGGCAGCCCAGCAGCAGCCTGGGAAGGCAAGCTCCACAGACAGAAAAAAAAAAAAGAAAAAGCAGTGAGCCTCATTTTCCTTTCCCCCCATTTGCCCTGGAGTCTGCCTGCCTGCTTGAGCTGCATGGGGGCCCGGTGCTTTCCTTTGTGGGATTGCCTGAGCTGCATGCCTGCCATCTGGTGGGGACCGCCACTGGCATGGAGGGGAGCACCAGCCCCTGCTAACCCCCTGCAGCTCAGGAACCACTCTGCCCACCAGCAGCTTGCTCTCTCCTCCCCGCCACTGGAGAAGCAGGTAAGGATCAGGCAGACATGAGTATACATGACATGGGGGTTTACTCGCCTTAAACTGAAGTGGTGTTTTGAAAAAAAACACTGCTTCAATTTAGGGAGAATTAAACCCCCATGTTATGTATAAATGCCCATGGGTATCAGAAATGCTTGTCTTGCAGAAGCTATGGCAATTGGTGCTGTATTCAAACGTAGATAGATTGTCTCAAGTTGTAAATGGAAAGAATATATTTTATTATAAGGGACATCCTGACCAGGAATCTCAATATCAGGGTAGAATATCAGGAGAAATATCCCTCCAGTGTGATTTCTTAGTGTGGCTATTTCCAAAAGGATAGTGGTGGAAACTACTGGCAGGCATTTGAAACTAAACTGGTTTGTGGGGTGCAATCCTGTGTTGCTTAGGATTTCGTTTGCATTTCCATTTCTAATGTCCAAGATTACAGCACCGTGAGAACAATTCTGTTTCCTCCTGCCCTTGACCCAACTGTGGAAGAGACCACGGCTTGCTGCTTCTACTGCGTGTGCTGTCTCCTGATAACTGGCTTCTGCTTCTCCGCTGCTTCCCTTGACCTATATAGGCACATACCATGGAGCCCACCCGAGGTGACTGGTATTCTCAACCTGAATATTTTTATACTGCTTTACTGAAAGAAACTGCTGAAGTTAAGCCAAACTCAAGAATGTGGAGTTTATTCAAAAAACCACACAAACTGCATTCTGTGCTGCCATTAGTTGTTGCCAGTTATTTTAGTGTTGCATGTTCAAGTCTCCTTATCTGCCCCTTGAGCCCAACATTTCACAATAGCAAATACTGTCAAGAAGCTACCCCCATTCCTGCTCTTACTGCACACTCGGTCTCTGAAGGTGGAGGCTGACTGGCATGGGCAGAGCTGAACGTGGCATCAGGTCTGGAATAGCAGGAGGTGCTGGACAGCAGACTTGAGGTGTGTTGTTGACTGTATCAGCACCCAGAATTTGATACCGCCAAGTCTATTCCTCCAAATATGCCTTAGCTGCATGGTAAGGTACTTCAGGGGACTGGGGATCTGGGTGGCAAAGGTATCAAAGGAGTAAATCGTTAAGAATATGAATGACTCCTCAAGGACAGGCTATGCAAGTGTAACATAAGTGACTTTCAATCTACCTTTTACTCTATATTTAAAATGCACAACAGTCAAAAGTAAAATATTGAAGAGTCCTAAGGTTAGTTTTCCAGTCCCAGTTGGCCAGGTGGCCATGTGGTCTGACCTAGGCTGAAAGGATTGCAGCTGCATTACAAACTCCAAAGCTAGATGGTGTTAGAAAGGAAAATGGAAAGATTCATACTGAGAAGAAACCAACTAGATCACTTCTAGAATTAATAGGCAGTTGTTAAATTAATCGTCATTCTATAAACATAGAAGTTGGAGAAGGAGCTAATCTGTATCCTATAGGATTTTCTCAAGTGTTTGGTCCACTTTTAAAAGTCTTAGGTAATGAAATATTTCCACTCTTCCAATCAGGAGATTATTCCACAGCTGAAAAGGATCTTACCACTAGGAAGTTTTTTCCTGACATTGATTTTCAGCTTTTCTTCAGTTAGCAGAGCTATCTGAAGTTATATCCCTTTGATTACATTAAACAATTCCTTTTTCTCTTCGGCATTTATAGTCCTTACATACTTGCAAATGGCTATATTCAGCAATTGGTTAGTATATGTTTTTCAACTTTCCTCATAATTCAATATCTCCAGTTCCATAATCTGTTATCTTTCTCTGAATTTCCTCTTATTTGTCAGTCACAATGAATACCACAAAGGATGGAGTTCCATTGCCTCTAAAGACATTAAATCAATACATACTAAAATCTCAGCCTTTAAAAACTATATTTTCCATTATAAATCTTTGGCAGCAGGGAGTGCAAAAACTTGAGGGAGACAAGACCAAATACAAAATAAAAACCATGAGGAGGCAGGGAGCACACAATTTGAGGAAGACACAAAAAATGTCAAGACACTTTCATGAATCACTTTTGCAGCTTCAGCTTTTTGTTGTCTGAAAAAGAGGCAGTAGGGTCCTCCTCTGTCTTTCCTTAAATTCCACAGTGTAAATGGCAACAATCATATTCCTGCTGCTGAGAGGAAATATTTGCAAGAGACCTAACACAGGACTCTTCCTGCAGTGGATAAAATGAGAAGTTGCCATCAGCACCAGTCTGGAGGTAGCCACATCTATTAATATGGACCAGCAGCCCTCAAAGGGTAACAGTTTCCAGCATTAAATGACTCGCTCATCTCAGGTTTCAGTAAAAATGGTGCATTCTGTATCCTTCTGCCTTAAAAAGAGCAAGGTAAATGCTCCTCCTATTGCAAATGAGGTCACGTTCTTGCAATAAGAATAACTGGAGCGGAAGGACTTTGGGTTAAAAATGCAAGAGATGTTTTTAAAGAACTTTCTCCAAGCTCTCTGGGCTGGTGGGCTGGGCTGTCTCACATGCCTGCTTTACAGGCACTATCAGTACAAACAGCTCCCCAGTGTCTGAGTCAGCAGTAGCAGCTGACCTCAATTAATCTCTAAATATGGTTGCACCCAAATACTGGTGCCTGGTATTTTGCCCTGTGCCAGCATGCTTGAAGCTGGTGTCTGTGAGGCTGAGTTGAAACTGTAGAGTTCTTGTTTCCGCTTACCAGACTGGAGCAGGATATAACAAAGGCAGGGACTTCTGGCCAGAATAAACTCTGGCTTTCTGCTGAAGCTCTGGACCCTGGTGTCTTCCAGGTCACATTCCCGGTTCCACTGGCAGAGGATTATGGAAACCATGAGAAGGCACAGAGTTACATCCCCCTTGGGACTGACTTGTCCTCTGTTTACCTCCTCTTTACTTCTGCTCCCAAAAAGTCCCATGTGATGATAGGCAGCCTTCCTTCTTCTGGCTGAGGTATGCTGGTTTCTGCTTTCTGCCGATCCTTACTCAGAGATGGGGGTTTGACAATTCACAGCCGTTGTCTCCACAGTGCTCCAGTCCAAACTGGTCTGTGGATACTCATCTGAGTGCCACATTCTGGCCCTGACTGCAGATCCACTAATCTGAACACCCACATCTGTGAGAGAGGGGAGAGAGCACAGCAGAGCAAGCATTATGGCAGTTCCTAGTTGGCAGAGGTAGCTATGGGTGCTCTGGCAGAAGTTTCTCAAATCTTGTGGACTTCTCCCATAAAGGCCCATTATTTTATGCTTTTCACAAAGATCCAGAATTTGGACCTCAGTGTTTTTCCCTGGCCTGAACAGTGCTAGACCCAGGGTTAGATTGTAGGAATAGAGGGTAAAGCCATGATTAGCATCAGGAGTTTTTGCCTCCCAGGCCCATGCAGGTTGCTAAACCAGACTTTTCCCTCTCTCCAGCCTCAAGCTGGCAAAAAGGCATGTACAAACTACACACAGTTATGACTCAAGTAAGAGACAGGATGGACAAATATTTTGGTCATAGCAGCACCTGCCTGCACACACCATTGTTATAAATTCCTCCTCTGCCCAGGTCTAAAATCCACTAGTTTTATTACAGTGGGGAGTTATTACTATACTTTATGGAAAAATGTCTGTGCCTGCTTCCCACTTAGCTCCATTCTTTAAAGTATCTTTCATGTGATCCCAAAATCTTAATTCTAAACTTCAGTACCCTTTACAGATAGCCTGGGCCTTTGTCACATTTTTCCAGGATGCTGATTAATACCACCACCCAATGAGAATAAATAAAAGGCTGATATACTGCTCTGACCAGTGTAGTTTGGCCAGCTGCCAACTTGCTGCTGAAGATGTAGTGGCCTGCTGTTCAGAACAAGACCTTTTGGGCAGCTACGCACCTAGAGTGGAAGGGCAATAAACATAAGACCAATTTGTTCTTCATACCTACAAGCTGTGTTTGGGCATATGGAAACATATAAACCAATCTTAACTCTTTTAGCTGAGGTCTTTGTCCTTTCTCATATTATCTTCAAATGACTTGGTGCCATTGTTTCGTCAGACTGCGATTCTTTATCCTAATCCCTCCATAAAACACCCTGGCAGGGCTCACACAGCAAAGTAAGGATTCACTCAGCTCATAGCAAACATACTAGTTTGCAGAGAAGCAAAGGTGCACAGCAGATTAATTTTAGCCAATTGTAGTCATTTGTCTCAGCAACAGCAGGTGCAGGGCTGCAGAAGAATGAGGTTGGAGAGGACTTAGGATGTGGAAAATCCTTGAGATTCTCTGGGTGCCGAATTCTGCTTAGTTTATGCTTTCCAAAGCAAAATCCCCATCCCCAGCTTTGCCTTCTGGCGAAGTGTCCGGTCATGTAGCCCCTTTCAAGATTTCTCTTCATTTTATGACAGATTTGCCAGAGGTGATTTAAGACGGCTGTGAATTGGATGCTGTCTATATTGGTCCATTCTTCTAGGCTAGAGGTTGCCAGTTAGGCACAGCTCAGCATTGGGGCACAACCCAGCTGGGCCACCCCAGAAGGAGCACGAGACAGCAGTGCTGCCTCAGTGATAAGGAATGCCTCATGGAGCTCCCCACAAAGCAGGGAAAGCATTTTTGTTGCTACACCCCTAATTAGGTGTGCCAGACCCACACTGCAGCTTGCTGCAAAACAGCCAAGCCCAGTCAGTGCTGAGGAGGCCAGACTCCAGTATAGCACTGTGCCTATTACAAAATGCTGTTAATGTTTAATTTATTCACATTTATTTTATTTATTTAAATGACAAAACCTCTTCAAACCAATCTTTTTATTTCTTATTTACAGGAGGAGAGACTGGTGCCCAGAAATAAATAATTACGAAGAGCTGGAGCACAATTCCCATGTAAGGGCTGTCAAGCTGAGAGATGGTATTTTAGAGCCAACGAGCAGCTTAGCACCTCCTCAGCTATCAGAGGGCTGAAAACAGGAAGACAAGACCAATCTGGAGTTGTCATTTTAATGACGATTTGTACCAGATCTGCAGCCAGGATAAGATCACATCAGGTCCTGTCCAGGAGGCTGCCAAGTGAGAATGAGCACAAAGATGACAACCATCTGATTGTGCAACCTTTGTTTCTGCTGGTAAGCAGTCTCTCACAAAAGGGGTTTCATGGAAATCAAAGGGGCCATGCACCTGAGCAAGTAGCACAGGGCACGTTTGCATAGTTGAGGCCTGAGTCCTTCATAAAGACACACAGCTGACAGGCAGGACCTTTCCACTAACCTAGGCCCATCTTGAGTTATGTTTACACAGCTATGATTGCTGCTTGTGTAGACACCCAAGCTGGCTTTAACCAGCTACCCCTGATATTGCTCCAAGATCCATGCATGGCTAGCCTGCTAGTGCAGACCAAGCTAGCTAGATTAAAGCAGGCTCATGTATGTCTACGCTACAGCCCAGTTATAGCAGTGACTACCATAAGCCCCTAGGAGAGCAGCTTAAGTGACTGGAAATAGGTCTATAGGTTTGAGCATCAGTGCTAAAGTTTATGCAGTAGCTGCACACTCAATACCTCAGCCCTCACATAGACTCATGCTCACCCTTGTTTGTGAGTGACAAGGACACAGGCCTGAGAATCAGCATATTTCTGGACCCCTCAGCCGAAGAGTTTTATTTTTGCCGGCCTTTTCCCTGTGATTAATTGATGGAGGGGAAAAGCCTAATTCTGAGGAGAGCTGAGTGGTACCATGATAGACTATAGGGAGAGGGCATCCTTTGAAGGCAATGGAGAGAATTATTCCTCAGATATAAATGAATGTATCCTAAATGGCTGTGTAACCTGGGTGGCAAGCCAATAGTTGCCACCCCTGCCCTAGGTGTGGTGAGAGTGGGGCAGGGCTTCTGGCCAGCACCAGTTTACTTTCCAGCCGACCCCTGCTCCCCACAGAGCAGCCCATGGTCCCAAGGTCTAACACATAACTGATTTAACTATTTACACTTCATTTACAAAACAAGAATAATAGGAAAGGTTATTTACAAGTGAACTTAAATGGCAAAACAAACCAGAATGCATTAGTCAGCCCTCGACTCAAGAACCACAGGTAGGCAGCTTTCAGCCACTGCTGAGATGCTACAGCAAGGAAGCAGGGTGCTCATTTCCAGCAACTCCAACAGGCTTCCCCATAAGCGACCGACTGCAACAGATCACCCCAGCTCCTCTTCTGGTCTGCAGCAATCAAATTGTATCAAGCTCCAACCCTCTCAAAGGGGCTGAAGGGTGACCCTCCATGGCAACCAAAAAGGTGAGCAACAAGCAACAGAGTAGGTTTCTGCAGCAATTAGCATGTCCCAAACACAAAGCTCAGGGACTCCATCCAATGACAATCAGCTGCAGAATAAGGGACAGGACTGAATCCCCTCTGGGACAGTCAGTGGCAGAGGGTCAGCAGCACAGGCAGCTCCCAGGGATCGCTACCCAACCTCTACTCCAGATGACTAGCCCAGTGGTCCACATGCCTTGTGACTCACCAATCCCACTCCAAGCGTCGCCCTGCGCCCCGAGCTCCCGGGGCTCTTGTCCTGGCGCTGCTAAGGGGTTTCCTCAACTCACTGACCCAGCTCCCTGCCCCAGATAAGGATGCCACCTACACTCCTGGCCGCTACTTCTTCTCCTAGCCCCCAGGACACCCGGCACATCCAGCACACCATGATGGAGCCTTGGGGCACCAGCTCTCTGCCCCAAGCCCTGGCTGCAGCTCCCTCTCTGCTGCCGCTGCCTTCGAGGCTCTTAGGCGGGGTCTCTCTGCTCCTTCTGCTGGGTCAGCTCACCCCAGCTCTTCTTAGGCCACCTGCATCACTCCCCAGAGTCACTGTCAGCAGCCCCCGCGTGCCAGTTCGGCTGCTGCTTTTATCCCCTCTGGCCACCTGGCTTGCAAACTGGCCAACCAGGGCTCAGGGTGGTAGGCCCCCAATCCCGGCCATCCCCCTTCCATGCAAATGAGGGGATTGAAAACCACTTCTCTAGATTGGCTTCTCCTTTTCCATGGGGCAGGGCTCCCCTGCTCCACCCTTGGGGTAGCTCAGAGTTCACCGGCACTGTTTCTAGTGCAGGGTAAGCATCTCAAGCCAGGCAGTCTGTTACATCTGAAAGAAGAAAATCCCCTCAAAAATAACTGGAAAGGGAGGTATTTCCACAAAGTTCCCCAGAAGGGAGTGGGGCATCTCTCCAGGCTTCTTCCAACAGCAGCCATAGAGCTGGCATCCTTGTAGGAAGGACAATCCAGCTGTTAAAGCCTTAAGTGAGGCTAGTTCCTGTTCTGCTTCAGCCTCAGTGCGTGGTACTAGGCATGTCATTTAGTCTTTCCACTGTGGGAGTGGGAAGCTTATATGGACCCATGACTGAAAGAAGTTATCTCCTGATATCCCATATTCTGCCTAATTGTGTAATGTAACTACCACCAGATGCTAAGGAAAACCGTTTACTACAGCCAGAACACCTCCAGAATGAGAGCCGCATTGCCCTCTTGCCAGGAGCAAAACAGACAGGTTGTTTACTCAAACAGAAGAATGAGGCTTCTCAGAACATTTTGAACATGTGGACATCTCAGTGAAAAAGAGCAAAAAGTGTTGGTAAAAGCGTGCACTAGAGTATATTTTCCATTTCTCAGCCAGCTTCCAGATGCCTTCTATGCCTTGCAGAACTTCAGTATATGGAAATGCAGTGTTTCTTCCTGACCTCAGGGGCTCAAATAACTCAGTGTGTTATGTTTAGCCTGTGAGTTGTCTCTGAAGTATGCGTAGACAGAAAACAAGGAAAATTTGCTAAAATTTTACCATAATAAAACTTCTTGCCCCTCACCTTTCTGTATTCTTCTTTTGCTAGGTAAAGAAGAATGACGTTAGATTTCAGGTAGGTTCTCACATCCACTTGAAAGTACTCAAATGGGTATGTCACAGCTTTTAGAAGTAACCACATAGGTAGATAAAATAAAAATTGTATGATTGCAAAATCCGACAACTCTACTTCCATCCCCTCTTTCTAATGTGTCTTATCATGTATATTTACAGAGTTGTACCAGTTTAGAGAAAGATGTGATCAAGTGATCTAGTTAAACCAATACAAAGGGTTATGTGAACAGTCAAAGTTGTCCCTGTCTTACACTGATCTAGTTTAATTTAGATTAAGTGAATTAGGAACACATCTACATGTGCGCGTTAATGATCAGTAGCCTATTTTTACTGCACATTAAAACATCATGTAAAAAACTGTGCAATTATGCTAATACACAGTAAAATAGGCTGCCAGGCATTAAGCATCACTTCAAAACCATGCACATTCATTACTGTGCATTAAGGAAGCCTAATGCACATTTGTTTAGTACCTCACATTAGAGATAGTAAATCTAATGTGCAATAGAAAAAGCACCTTAATTCACATACAGACACACCCTGTTTAAACCAGCATTAGCCCGTAACACTGAAAAAAGAGTTTCAACACAGTGTTTTACATCAGCTTAAAAATGAATGAATTTAGGTTAAACCAACACAACTTTTTGTGCGCAGACAAGGCCTTAATGCTATTAGAAGAGGCCTGTGTTTGTTACCATCTTTAAAAATAGCATTAAGATGCTAACAACAGATGTTAATAGGGACCCAGCAGGATTCAGTTCTTTCTTATTATGAGCCAATAAAGTATTTAACCTCCTACTTATATTGAAACAGGATAGCTGAAATGAGATAAGAAACAGTTTACATCAGTAGGTATTGCAGCAGTAATCAACCTAATAGCACTGGTTTGGACAGATACCTGAGCAGGCCTTGTGAGTACTTTAGTAAAAAAAGTCCTTTTTATATACAGCAACTCCTCATTTAATGTCAGTTCTTGAAAAATGCGACTTTAAGTGAAATGATGTTAAGTGAATCCAATTACATTGCAATAGTTACCTACCAGCAGGCAGAGGCCAAACAGTATTATAACCGACCATTGCACAACCTTAAATAAGTATGTTCTCTAATAGATCAGCGATGTAATAAACAAACAATGCTAACCGGGACAACGTTAAGTGAGAAGTACCTGTATAATTAAGATGCTCTTTTACATCTTCATGTAATTGCCTTTGAGTGGTCCTAAGGCTTTTTGATTATGAGGCAAGTGACTTCTGAGTAACAAGGCAAGCCTTTGTCCTTATAGACCTGCCATTTTGTGTGCTCTGAGACAGCAACTCATCCTGGGGTACCAAAAGCACATATACACTTGTGAATTATAAATGGCGATGCAGCACTTTCTGTTGGTTTGCCTGTATTCCTATAATTGCCTTGAACACTGTAAAGAGAAACTGCACTAAGAAGACAGACAACGCATAGTTTGTGCTCAGTCTAGAACTAGCCAAACTGATGCTTACAAATCATATATGTTGTGAATTTAAATCCATTTGTAATGGCCTGAAATCTAATTGATATATCCTTTATGGCCCAATTCTGACATCCTGCTACCCTGTAACTAATCACCAACAAGTCCAGGCAAGTTGTTTAAAAACTCTTGTGCTCAATTAGGTGTTATTCACTGTGTCATGTGAGTGGCCACTTCCAGCGTGTGACATTGTTGCTTTTTTCCAGTTGTGCAGCTGCTGTCCAAATGCTCCTGTATGTGCATCTACAAATCACAGCAGTTAGAATTGTTTTTATTTGTGAATGTATTCATGAATTAGATCTTATTTTTCTTACTATTCAGCCAGTTCTGCCCTGCTAATTTCTCTTCCAATAAAACCTGCTACATAAAGGCGTACCCCTGGTTGACAGCCCCTGTTCTACACGATTGAAGCTCACTTGGAAAGGTGGTTTCAACAGAACAAATGATGGAGTTTCTTCTTTATTAGTCCTTGGGACTGGCTCCCATCTGCAATCAATACTGTAACAAGCAACACCAGGAGTAGCTTGGGGATCTGAAGTCCAGAGTCCCAGATATAGCACAAACAGATTGCAGAACTCTCTCTCTCTCTCTCTCTCTCTGTTTTTGGGAATGGCCTGTTTCCTCTTGCTTACATAATTAGCTGACTTCTCAGTTTTTCTGTGAAAGGTGTTCATGCCCATCCTGATACTTGAAGCAGTGAGCCTGATGCCCTTTCTTCACTCCTGGAGCTCAGACATTCCCAATGCATGTGTAGCCCACCCAAAGTGTACAGGTTATTTTGTGCTATAAAGTGTGTTCTGGTTTCATGTTGCTGTGTACCTTGTTTGGCTGTAAAGCATGACCATGTTTTCTGTGTAACATAATTGTTGTATATTGTGATTCCTCTAGGACTGGAGAGGACCACCTCCCATCCCCCTTGTTGTGTCCAGGCCATTGTCTTAAGATTTCTCAACAGAACCTGTAAAATCAGTTGAGTGACTCTGGCCAGATCCAGGAGCTCTGACCACCTTGGAATTGATTGATCTGCACTAGCAGTGTCCCAATGATGCTGTTTCTTGACTGGGATCTTGTGATGAGGTCAGAAAAATGATTTATGGTCCAGGCCAGCTAGGCTGGGGGACTCTCTCTTTGTTTTTCCCCTGGGTCCCCTCTGTAGAGAGGAGGGGGAACACCAAAATACTTGCTGGAGCCTGAGGCCAGGTGGTACAGCAACTCAGGGTTTCAAGTCAGGTAGTGGTGTGGGGTTTGGACTGGGAGTCCAGGGCAGGAGTTGGTAGCTCACCCCCACAGCCATGCAGGCAAGAGCAGAGATTGGGGCTCCACAGCATCTCAGCAGAGTCGCATCAACGGGAATCCAGGGCAGGAGCAGAGATCGACACTCCCCAGCAACTCAGTGGAATTGCATCAATTCACCAAAGGGCCCTTTGCAACGCAGAGGGAACCGGCGCTGCCAGCGGACAGCAATGGCAAGGGAGACGAAGTAACTAAATTCCCAGGGACTAATCTCTTTTGAGTCAAGGCTCCCCCACTTTTGGACTACCTAGCCTGGGATCAAAGGCTCCCCAATAGGGGTTGGGATGAATACAAGGTATACTTTGAACCAGGACAATGTCTTGTTTTTTTCTTGACCATATGTTGTATTCTGGTGTTTACCTCTGCAGTAAATCAGGGGTTTGTGTTCATACTGCTTGCGAGGGAAGGGTTGTTGGTTCTATTGGACATCCTAGTGATTCATTTAGTGTTTCCCAGGTGTTCTGGGTGGGGACTCAAGCCAAGGTGAAATGTATGTAGCACCCCAAAATTGAACGCAGCCCTTATTGCTGCTGACAGGTGCTCATCGGAAGGGTTACACATGTAACAGACATCCGGTGCAACTCCATGTTGTGATGTGGTTGAATATAGTGTGTTCACTTGACACAGCTTGTGGGTTTGCTGCTGTTCCTTATTACTTCATTTGTTAATAGGAAGGGTGAAGGGAAATTCAGTGGCTGGCTTCTCTTCTCTCCCCAGTTCCTATTGCTCCATTCCACCCAGAATAATGCTATTAATACATCTGTTTACCTCTTCCCTGGTTCCTCTCCTCTTTCACATCATAGTCAACCCTTCATCTTCCTTTACATGGCTCTAGTGTACCTTTCCCCTGTTTACATCTTCGCTCTGGTCTCTTCACTCTGCTCCTTCACCCCCTGAATTCCTTTTCTCCAAGCATTCCCTTTGTCTAATCACACTCACAGCTTTGTGATTTCTTTCTAGCCCTCCTATACTTAGAACTGCTTCACATCATATGAGCCAAGTATCTTCCTCTCCTCTTTTAAATCCTTTCTTTACAAACGACTTTCCAATATTTGTCATAGTGCCATTGCCTTGGCACCTGGTTCCTGCATGTCAGCTGTGATCCAGTGCATTGTATTTGTCTGCACTAAACTGTGATTTCCTGGAGACAGGTACAGCTGGAAAAGGTCCACATACATTAGCAGTGATTTCAAAATGGGTCTGAAAATAAGTCCTAAGTATGTTGTGAATTTAGGCTGACACAAGCTTTTTATATGTGGCTGGGATGATCTGAAGCAGAGGGCATTAGCTTTGGGACCACTAGGACCTTGAAGAGGGAATAATACCAATTTTATTAGGAGCCTTTCTGGAGCTCTCTGCACACTCACAGTCATTCATACAGTTGAATGCATATATTCATACAGCCTCTCATGCTTAAGCAAAGTGGTATGTCTGATGTGCTGCCTATGCTCATGCCAGGCCCCTGAATGCTCTTCTTTACATCTCCCTACTCTTTCATTGTTGGTTGGCTCTACAAGCTCTGGAATATTAGATGCAAGTTTGATGTGCATCTGAGGTTCTTTGCAACACATTATCTGATCACATCCCCAGGTGTTCTCAGCAGACTCCAGAAATTTCTGATGTTCCCACTGAAGAAATTATGCCTTTACTTGTGCACACTTGCACGGGGTAGGCCATATGCTCTTCCTCTGGCCACTCCCCAAATGTTTATGGAGACCACCAATGCTTTTCCTTTTTAAAAACTCCTGCCCTCTATTCTCCCTGGGCAGGGCCTATAAATAGCTGTGAACATCTGACTGCTAGAGTGACGTCCATCTCACAGAAGTGTATACTGTTACCGTGTTCAACTCAACAACTTAAATTAGCTCAGCCACAAAAAGATAAAAAAGAACAACAAAGGTTACAGTTATTGACAAGCTTCTTGTTAATGTTTTATTCTTGGGGAAATGGGGGTGGTGGGACTTCATGGCTTTAGTGATGGTGCTTGATGCTTGTAAGATCTAGTCAATGTTGGTTAGTGGCAGACAGCTCACTCATACCTGCGGCAGTGGATATCAGTCCTAACCTGCCACTCTTCAGCTATTACAGTCAGGAACCTTCATGCAACTTAATAAATGAGGGTAAACCCCCCCTGCCTCTATAGCCCCACCATTGATCCAATGTACCCTATCCAGCTCTTCCAAATCTGACCCCTAAACTGATAGGCAAATTCAGCTCAGTCAAGGCTTATGCCCCTTTCCGTCCCCCTGAGTCCTGTACAGCATATTGGAGTGTTTCCATCACAAAAAAAATTCAGTGAAAGACAGAAAAGAAATTGGGAGGTTTCTTCCCCCTTGCAATTTTCCAGCTCACATCTTACAGAGCTCTGTCAGCGCATCTAATTCCCTGTGCACTGTACAAAGCCCACAGCCACAACAGCCCTGGACCCTCCTACAGTTCTGCTAATACATTTCAGTCCTCACCAACAATAGTTTTCTCTTACCATCTGGGGCCTCTTTGTAACAGAGGATGCTAAATTACCAAATGAGGAAAAGAGGATTGAGGGTAGCCAATGGTTTATGATGTGAGGAAATATGCCCAAAATATACCAAGAGGCCTGTCGCAGGGCACTGAAGTGCCCTGTGCCTAGGAAAAGGTACAGGTGCCGGTTGCCGGGGCAACCGCAGTTCGGTCAGCTGACCGGAAGGGAGCAGGGCCTGGCCTATATAAACAGCCTAGGCTGAGGGCAAGCAGGCAGTTTCCCGCTATCATCCAAGGGAGAAGGAGCTCTAGTAGAGTAGGCAGCCTAAGAGAAGCTTGATGGCCTGAACGGCTCTGGTTTGAAGACTAGGTGGAGAAAGCCCTGGTAAGGGTTTGATTGATGGTTAGCCAGGTGGCTTAGAGGTTTGTGTTTAGCCAGGAGTTGAAGCCGATGGGCTCGCGTTAATGCTTTTGGTTGTTTGTTGTTACACCAGAGGACCGTTTGAGGCTAATAGGGGTTGGAGGCCTCATAGGGGCTCCACAGTGGTGTGGGGACCCTGGTGCCAGTGTGGGCACATCATCCGGGGTGCACTGACCCCAGCCCTGAGAAGGGGGCACAGTGCATTGGGGGCCAGGTAAGGTTGAGGCCGCCTCCGTAGACCTGAGGAGGGGATTTAGGGGCCAGGCACAGCTACGGCCACGTGAGCCCCAAGCACAGAGAAGCCCCAGGGAGGGGCACGTAGACGAGAAGCCCCAGGGAGGGGCGCTCACTTAAGACCCAAGAGGGGAATTTGGGAGCCAGGCATGGCTACGGCCACCTGAGTCCCGACTGCGAGACAAGTCCCCCAGTGTGGGCAGGATTGTGAGGGAGGCTTCAATCACAAGAGTAGGCCCCAGTGCAGGCACAGCTGCGAGAGAGGCCAGGGAGCATTCGCGGAGAACACGGGCTTTAGCAAAGAGAAGCCAAGAAGCGCTCGTGGGGGCGCAGGCCCATTGAGAAAGAGGCCAGAGAGCCTGTGAGGGCCTGGACCAGGGTGAGAACCCCAGGGAGCCCGTGAGGGCACAGGCGATTACGTGAAGAGCCAGGGGTGCCCACGAGGGCACAGATAGAAGGTGACTAGACAACATCTGGAAAATCTGCAAAGCTTGGGGCGTGGTATCAGGGGTGGTAGGAGTCACACGTAGCCCCTAAGGCTTTAGTGCATGGAGTCATCTGAGGCGGGGCGCAGACTTGAATACATCGGGGTACTGTGTCCAAGGGGTGAGAAGGCAGCCTCCCATAACACTAATAACATCAAAGACATGGCGGGCAAGAACGAGGGTGCATGGACACCAACTTGGCATGGTAGGGGGCACTAGGAGAGATCACGGCTGCTCCTTGGGCCCACGCCCCGTGACAGGTCCAATTCTATATTGATGAGTTCTCAGAAGGCTGATATTCTACTGTGTCTTAGAAGTCAGATATAACAATAAGCCCGGACTGCATGATTCAAAGTCTATCCAAGTCAACAGAAGGATTCCCATTGATTAGTACCAGGCCCCACTAGAGGGTCATTATGCAAGAAAAAAGTGAGGTGGAGCACATGGAGGCAGCATGCTCTGACTACCGAGCAGGCTCCTAGCTTCAAGAGCACTGTGGCTGCAGCTTCTCCAGCCCCAAAACCCCAAGTAAGGCTGCTGGGGACAGCACAGTTGCTAGCTCCAGCTGCCCCACCCAGTGTAACCTGCCGTGTGCCAGAGGGCACCTGGCATAGGTATTCCCCAGGGACAAGTAGCAGCAGCCTAAGTGTGTTTAACCTACATGTACCATTGAATCTCCAAGATACCTTACATCAGGGGTTTTCAACCTTTTCTAATAAGTGTACCCCTGGTGGCTGGCTGCAGATGGGAGTTGGGGGTGGCATGCAGCTGGACATGGAGTGATGGCAACACAGGGTGCTGGGTGGCAGCCAACACGTGCAAGCTTCTTCCCCTCCTTCCATCTGGCTGGCCAGGCGGTGCCTGTGTGGCCTGCAAAGGGATGCTGCTGCCCTCGCCACCCCTCTGCTCTGGCCTGGCCTTGCTCCTGGGAGGTGGCAGCATGAGGTGGGGGGTTGGAGGCATTCCATCCCTGTCTCCCCCTGCATAACACCTAGGGCCTTCCCAAGTACCCCCAGTTGACAACCCCTGCCTTACACAGTAGGATTACATCTAAAATCCTATAACTCTTGTGTTTTCTCTTTCCATCATCCTACAAAGCATTCATTAACTGTAAACTCCAATTAAATTATCTAATCATGTTTAAGTCTTCACCAGTCTCCCCTGCAGGTATCAGTTGCAATAGTCTTTCCCTTAAGAGAATTGTGATGGCTAAGATTTAAACACAGACTCTTTGAAAATTGTTTATTAACTGCAGAAACTTCCTTAGAAGTTGAGACCTTAACAGTTCCCAGGCACCTCCCTCCATAATGCCACATGAATGCCCTGGGTTCTCAATCTCAGCTCTACAGAGTGGACAGAAGGGTTTACTAAAAACCTGAGCTAATGGATACAGTTCTAGTTTTTGCTGCTGATT
Organism: Crocodylus porosus; assembly: GCF_001723895.1. Classification (NCBI taxonomy): domain Eukaryota; kingdom Metazoa; phylum Chordata; order Crocodylia; family Crocodylidae; genus Crocodylus; species Crocodylus porosus. The sequence continues at coordinate 19,632,280 of NW_017728914.1, forward strand.
TGTTTGTTCCTCGATTATTCTGTGACTAAAATCAGACAAAGCAGCAGGAAACAAACAACAGTAACGCTGATGCAAATAAATCACTCATGCATGTATATTAAGAAAGAAAGAGGAAAAACAAATGAGCCTGCTGCTTTCCATTGACTTGTCTGCAAACAGGTGAAGAGCTCATTTGGACTGCATCTAAGCTGGTGAGCTGGTTTTGGACTGGCTTTATTAATGGTGTACCAGGTAGCTGCGTAATTCAGGGAGCTATTCTTGAGATACCTACCCTTTCACAAGTCAAAAATTATTCAACTCAAGTTGGTAGCCAGCTAATTGTCTTTCAGTAGCCCATGTGAAAGCAGTTGGTGCCAACTGGCAAATGTCAGCATCGTAAAAACATCAGTGCAACTGGAGCATTTGTTGGCAGTTGCATTTGAGCCAAGTAATAAAAATACCACAGAAAATAGTCCTGCATGCATTCATTCATCCTACTATGATTTTTCCAAGGCAGTTAGGGCAATGCCATGGCCCATGCCCTACCTCTTCTGTCAATAGAAGTTAAAATCAGACTACTTGGATGTGAATTGTGTGAAATCCATGAGAGACAGATTCTTTACAAATGATAGAAAGAAAAAGAAATATTAAGTGATTTCCTCATGTTTAAACAAAGCAAAGTTCCTTTTCTGATTGTGGTTTCTGCACCATCACCCAAGCCACTTGGGAATCACTGATGCCAGCTTGCTATCCTCTTGGAAACTTTTTTGCTATCTCTGCATCACATACTGAGCTTCACCTTTAGGACTTGATTTTAAATCCACTGCTGGTCTGAGTATGCTGAGGATGCTTCTGAACAGTGCAGATGAAATGCTTTTGGATGCTGCCTTCTAGTGCCTGAAGCTAGGTTTAATCTTTTGCTAGGTGCCTAAGTGCTGTTGTATTTGCCTGAAAATGCATGTACACACTAATATTCACATCCTTTCCTGATATAAATCCCTCGGCACAGTAAGCGGAATACAGACTTTTTATAAAACTCTGTATTCGTTTCATGTATGAATGAAGACATAAGCAATAATAGAAGCAGAGCCTCTCCATCATCTGACACACTTCAGCTATCATCGGGAAACTCAGTGCTGTTCTTGTCATACAGCGTGCCATGGTTATAAACACAACCCACCAGAAGCAATTTTACCTTTACAGACATAATGTGCAGGACTCACACTCACTGCTGCCGCACGGCTCTTGTTAAGGCCATTCCAAACATCAGGATGTTAGAACTTCTTGCTCACAGCTCTGCTACAGTGCATCTCAGGCTTAATTAAGCAGTGGGACTGTGCCAGCCAGCCTACTGGTGCCAGGCTCCTCTCAAACTTTCCCAAGGAATGATTGTTCAGACACCAGGAAGAAAGGGAAGAAAAAGTCCCCAGGATGAAAAGAGTCCCTCACAGCAGCTCCAAACAGAGAGACAATGTGTGTCAGAGCAGTGTTTGTTCTGAGGCAAGTTTTCTTTCCCTTCTGCAATCCAGGAAGATGAGGCACAGTGAAGGGGAATTTTCCACCCTTTCCTTTATGCAGGTGATGATGATGAGATGGAGTCACATCCCCTGAAGCCATCTCTATTTGTTCAAAAGATTATAAGAAGGTCATGCCCTTAGATCACTGTGTATAAAAATGACACTCTTCATCCTGGAAAGTCTTACAGAGTATACTTTATTTATATATAATAAACTTCAGGTTAGGAAGCCATCCAGAATGCCATAGGTACAGGCAAGAAGAAAGGCACAGTATGTAGGTTATACGGGACCAAATACATCAATGCTACTCTCTTGCCTTCTATGGAATTACTTGAATGTATACCAGCAGAGGAACTGATCCAGTATCTTCCCTAGGATTTGACATGGTTGGCACATACAACATCAAGGGCAGGAGGGAAGAGGGGCAGAGCAGTACATTAAGCATAACAAAGCCTTGGTTCTTGGTGAGAGCTCCTAAGCAGTACAATGATGCAAATGAATCATCAGCAGCAACAGCATCAACACTATGTAACCCCAGGTGCACCCAAGTATGTTCTCCCCTCTCCAAATAGAAGGGATAGGTAGCTAAGCAGGAGTGCTGTGAGAGGGATCTGCAAAAGACTGACCAATTCGCTCTATTCCCTATAGAGTCAGGCCAAGACAAGGGGTAGCTTAACTATATACACATGTATTAGCATATATGAGATCTAAAGGAAAGTGATATTAATAAACATATATACAATATACACTTTCATACAATGCTATATTCAGCAAATAGAGACTAGAATATCATGCCATCTCAAGAGGCATCGCACCCTGCACAGGTAAATAGCTGGTTTGAAACAGGTAAGCAACAGGTAAATACAAGTGAGCAACAGGTAAATACAGGTGAACCACAGAGAAGATATCAACAAGGATTTCAATAGGATACACACATGGGGACACACACGTACACACACGCACACATATATATAACAAATAAGCAACAAATCACATTATAAATAACAAAATATGAGGCACTATCTACAACATATAAGGCACCTGCACAGACCTCATAGTATCAGCATCACTAAGTCTATCAAACGACACCAAGTTATGGGACAGCTTGGTCATGCTTGAAGATAGGGTACAGATACAAGCAGACCTAGACAGGCTAGCAAGTTGGGCAGATCAGAACCTGATGGAGTTCAACATTGAGAAATGTAAAGTGCTCCACCTTGGGACGAGCAACACCCAACACACCTACAGGTTTGGCAGCACCACAAATGAAAGGGACTTGGGGGTAATAATAGACCACAGTATGAATATGAGCTGGCAGTGCGATGCTGTAGCCAGTAGGGCAAATAATACTCTGGCATGCATCAATCTTCAGCAAAGCCAAGGAGGTGATTCTTCTTCTGCTCTTCTCAGCACTGGTGAGACCACAGCTAGACTACTGTGTCCAGTTCTGGGCACCACACTTTAACAAAGAGGTGGTAAAGCTTAAGAGAGTCCAAAGAAGAGCCACCCATATGATCAGAGTCTTAAAAGGCAAGCCATATGAGGAAAGGCTGAGGGATCTGGGACTCTTCAGTCTGAGAAAAAGAAAGCTGAGAGTGGACCTGGTAGCAGCTCACCACTACACTAGGGGAGTACATCAAGGGCTCAGTGAGCAACCATTCACCACGGCACCCAACGGGAAAACCAGGAGTAAAGCCACAAATTCCTGGAAGATCGATTCAGGATCAACATTAGGAAAAACTTCTTCACAGTCAGGGTGTCCAGACTGGAATAAGCTCCCTCCAGAGGTGGTGCAATCACCTACCCTGGAAATCTTCAAGAGGAGATTAGACAGACGCCTTGCTGGGGTCACCCAGTGACTCCCAGGGCCCCTGCTCTGTGTACCACCCATACACTGAGAGGTTCCGGACTCACGCTGGGGTTGCAGACCTGAGCTGCCTCATGCCACTTCCAGGGTCTGGCTCTGTGCACTGGTTGTGCACTGAGTGGCTGGAGACCCAAGCTGCTTTGTGCATCTCCTAGTGTCTTGCCCCGTGTGCCGCACTGCGCACCAACTGGGGCTGGAGCCGGGGCCAACTGCTGCTCCCATCTGCCAGTGGAAGTCTTCAGAGGCTCTTCAGGGCTATTGCTCTGCCCTGCTGGGCAGCCCTCCCAGGTCTTCTTAGCCCTGCTCTCGTCCTCGTGCCCGCGTGCTGCACACGCTGCTCTTTTTTTCTGTCCGGGGGCTCCGCTCCTGGAATGCTGTCAGACCTGCAAAGTGCAGTCCTCAGTCAGGTCCAGGCTCTCTGCCTTGCCCTGTGTAGGGGCGGGGCAAGTCCCTCCCCGGCCATCGTCTGATTGGTGGGTGAGAATGCTCCACCAATCAAAATGAAGATTTTCCTGAGCCCAGCACACCAGGCTGTTATCAGTAAGTCTGCCACAACTGTAAGGTAACTCCCTTTGCTAGTGCTGCACATCAGCACTGATGAGAAAGGGGCAAGATATGGGCTCTCAAAACTAATGGAAATAGATCACAACTAGAACAGCACTCCCCCCACCCCCGATTTCCCCTTTTGGGATCCTTCCCCTTACTTTGCCATTCAGTTCTGTACCTGTCTCCCTAGTTGAGCTCTACAACACACTTTCTTCCTGACCTAGAGAATCCTCTCTTACTCTAGCCCTAAAACTCCTGAGACAGTTCCTATTACAGCTCCCTCATCACCTTCACCACCCTTTGAGATTCCTTGTCTTAGTTCCAACAGCTGGGATTTGAACCCACCTCTTGAGAGGTGCCAGGCGATGTCAGTAACATACTAAGCAACCTAAAAACCTCCAGCTTTCTAGTGCTAGTCTTTCCATTGCAGCCATGCAGGCTCCGAATTTAACCCTACATGGGAGGACACATAGATCTATTTAATTTGTGCTTGCCTAGGTTCCCAAAGTGGCAACTGTCCCAGAACAACTAGATAACAGCTTCCTTTTGCCAGGGCTGAACTGACAGTCTCTTTGCTGAGGGCTGCCAGCACCCTCACCCGACCCATGCTGGCTTTCTGTTTTTGTGCCAGTTCTCAGGGTAAGAAAGGGAGGAGACGCAGGGAATAATGCAACAAAAAACAAGAATCTCTTTTAGCAAAGCTCAATGGAAATTTAATTAAAACAATATTTATGCTTATTCTCATGCCAGGCTTGGGACAAGACTTGCCTATTCTCAGTAGGGGGAGAAGTTTCAGATCTTACATCCTTAACAAGTTACCTCCTTCAAGATTCACTAACAAGCAGCAAGATCTGAAAGAGACTGGGAGATTGCTTTGTTAAAAAATAGTACTGCATGATCCCTCTTGCCTTTCACATCTCAGCCTCTCAGAGCATTTTGCAGACATCAAGTAGCTGAATTTCACAGTCCCCTTGGAAAGGAGAGGGGGCCTCATTACCTCATGTTTTCCAAGGAAGTAAAAGTGAAAGATAGGGAAGGGAAGCAACTCATCCCAAGGTATAAGGAGGCCTTATTCTGATGTCACTGATTCTGTTAAGATTCAGGAACGACCCACCAAAGTCCAGGTATTCACATGAGCATTAAGCCAATGTGTAAGATCAGAGAATCAGGCACTGTGTAGCCAACCGTGTAACTGTGCAGCCAAACCAGGCTGCACATGGGGCTGATTCTGGAAACTGATACACAGTTATGGAAATTGCACATGTAAATCAGTGCATGATTACACATGCATTTAAGGCCTGAGAAAATCTGGCTCTGAACTGTGAGTGATGGGTTCCCTAGGGCTGTACATGATAATTATAAGTTTACTACCATGTAGAGCTGATTTACCAATGCACTTTCATCCTCATTTTCAGTACAGATAGGCTGCAGTTGTGGAGGTGATTTTGTGGTGTGAAAAAATGAGGCCAACATGTCCCCAAATGCAGAGTTGAAGCAAATACTTGGTTATAGCAACAAAAAAAAAAGAGTTTCATTGAAACACATCAAGGCAGAAGGCAGAGTAGACATATACCTTGCAGACTAACTGAATCACAAGCTGAATCATGAGATGCATAAGCTTTATGACTGAATTTCCTCAAAATCCAAGAGCCCCAGTGATTTTAGTTAATATGGAAATGTCCATGGCAAATTGTGAGACAAGTCGAATTAATACCCTTTATATAACAGCAAGCCATTAAACCATTTAATACAACTCTGCTATGCTTACCACATCCAGAGCCTGTGTTTAAAATTTTCTTGGCAGAAACTCGTCCAGTCGCAGCCTCACCACAACAATGAAAGTCATGACTTTTCATGAGGAAACCTGAAGTCACATCTTTCGTCATGGAAATCAGGGCTGTGAGAAACGTGCAGCACTGATCAAGATCCACTCACTCAAGCCAGAAGTCAAGTGCTGCCAAGGTCCTCTGAGGTGAAAGGAGGGGGCAGTGAGCCAAGATAGCTTATCACAGTCGCTCCCCCTCCTCACTTTCCTGGTATCCTGTCAAACTGCCTTTTGAGACATGATTAAAGTCCGTGTGTTGTCTTTGCCTTTTTAGATCAGGCCCTGCATCAATATGTTGTTGTGTAACTGTGAGAGATATGACTCTCTAATTATAACCAGCACTTTGTGCCTATGTGATCTCTGCGACTTACCAAGAGAGAAGACAGTTAAGTATTTACACACCTCTAAAAGTAGGTTGCTAAGTTACGGAGCAATCTGGAGAACTTCCAAGGAGCTGAATCAAGTGGCTGCAACTCCACAGGGCTTTACAGTATGCACACTGACGGAGAGGGTACACTGTTAGCCCCTGGAGTATGGCAGCAAGTATGGGGATGTGGCTACATATACTGGCTTCCTACTGGACTCTCATTTTCCAGGGCCTCAACTTCCACATGGCGCATCCATCTCCAAGACGTGGAAAATGGCGGGAAAGGTTGAGTCTTCCTGTTTACAAGCCAAGCAAAGCCCTTCCTGTCCAACTCCTGCCCCACCTCCTACCCTCTGCAATTAACATCCATAATTGTTTTTCCAGGCAGAAATGTAAAGACAACATTTTTTTATCTCACTAAAGACATGAAAGGCAGGCGCTGTTTGCCAGGATGCAGCATATGAGAGAACACTTGGATAGGATCCATGGTTTAAAACATAAATTGTCTGTCTCTCTAAGTATATAACCATCTATGGCGTGATTTTGCACCACATCTCGCAATCTTTGATCTGGTCCTGTTCACAGCACTGAAACAAATAAGCAACTTCCTCTGTCTCTCCCAACAGCACACTGAGCTGAGAAAATGGAGACCGCGATGCAGCCAGCTTGGCAGCCCTGTCCCACAATGTTTGGCAAAATCATCTCCCATTTTCCATCCTGAATCTTGAAAAACAGATGCTCCCGAAGTGCCACAAGGAAGGGAATGTGATGAAATTTTCTGACAAAGCCACTGTACTTCAACCTGCTCCAAACAGCCGCCATAACCACCAAAAACTTCTAATTGTCTCTCTTCTTTCTCCAGCAAAATTGCCTAGATTTGTGTTACTAAGTTTGCTAATGAAAAGGAGGGTGGGAGTAGGGCTCATTTGAGGCCCTCACATAGCACATACAGCTACTGTGCAGAGGCACAGCTTTGCTGCTATGTTTCACATCAGGCCTACCTGCTACCGGCATTTTTCCAGTTCTCCCAGTCATGCATGCCATTGCAGTCCTGAGTCCCACCTGCTCACTGGTCTGCAGCACATCTATTTCAGGCCCCCGGGGTCTCCAGTTAACCTGCAGCTGTACCAGGTTGTGCGGTGACTTTGCGATGTGCGCAACTGGAGCTCGGGCTGAAATAAGCCGATTGCATTACACATGAAAGGCTTCTCAACTCTTATATTTTCATCTGGGGTGAAAGGCTAGTGCACTCAGGGGCCTATTTGTCACTTCTCAGTGGCCCTTATGTGCCAACGTCTTGCTTTGAAAGAACCATTAACAGTCATAAATTCTTTCACACCAGTGGAAAGCACTAACAGCATAGGACCTTGCTGGATCTGTGTCACTACCATGTTCTGAGGTGTGAATGGCCAGTGGAGGCATAGATAGCTAGGCAGCTCCGTAGGGCAGCCATGCAATTCCCAGGGTAATACTGGCTGCCGTGGTGCCCATCAGAGCCGCATGAACAACCACTGTCACAGTCACAGCTTTTTTCATGCCCCCAACAGAAGCAGCACCCTGTGGGCCTGCTGCCCCAGTCACTCCTTGTCCTCTTAGCTATATTATTGATGGCCGAGACATCCCTATGCTTTAGGGAGTCACAGTCCTATGCTTTAGTGAGTCTGCATTCCCACCATGAATCTTAAGGGTTTACTGAAGCAGGAGTGTACCTCAAGGCAACACTGAGGGGTGCACAAAGCTATCTTGGGAGCTAAACTGCCCCAGCACAACCTCAAAACAGGGAAAGGAAAGATAAGATACGTCTCTCACATTTCCGTGTCTCCTCTAAGGTCCTGATCCTACAAAGTCATGAAAGTTGCCCACTCTTCCTCACTGCAAGAGGGATTGTAAGATGGTGCTCCATGAAGCTAAACAAGTGGTCACCTTCACTCAACAGCTGGCCACCATCTTCTGCTGCTTCTGAATTTATCATAAAGCTCAAGATTTTTGTTATTTTACATGACGCCCTGGGCTGAGAAACAAACGATCGTATGAGAATCTCAGTTTCCATCTTTAAAAAGGGTAAGCGTCTAGATACCACCAGTAAGAAGCAAAGCTTGAAACTAGGTTGTGTACAACTCACAAAGGTTTAGAAACCAGACAGAACACAACCCAACTTCTCAAAGTATTTTGATTTTTAAGCCAACCTCAGGGCTTAACTGAAGTTGGTCATGTTCTCACAGGGCCAAATTCTCCCCAGCCTAATTGTGTTGGCAGCTGTGGAGGGGTGAATTTCAGCTCTCTGCCATTGTCTCCTTTGAGTGATTCTGCTGTATTAGGAATTGGAGGAATGCAGAGTGAATCAAATGGAATAAGCTGTTTTGCTACAGCTTCAGCATCATGAGTTCATGACTCCAGTCCCATTCCAAAAGTTGCTCTCAGCTGACCCATCTGTAAAAGGGTCAACTGAGAGCGACCCTTACTTAATTATTCAGGCCCAGTGCCAGATGTGATACAGTACTAGCAATATTAGCTATAGAAACTGGTGTGCCTTAAGTACACTAGCTCTATGGGCCACTAGACTTGGATGGACCTTTGACCTTTATGATTATACATGAAATGAATATGGGTAGCTTATGTTCACTCATACATTCTTTTTTACTGCATTAGTGAGCCCCTGCTAACTGCTATCTGAGAGCTCTGGAGAACATACTTTGTTCTGATTCAGATACAAGAGCCAGGATGCACTTTAAATACTGTCCAAGGTGATGCAGGGAGAGTGGGAAACATGTGCCCAAGATAGAGCTCAACCACTGAGGAGTACCGGCAGTGGTGGCAATCACTTGATTCAAGGATGATCTCTACCATGGATTATAGATGGTAATCTTGAGGTAATTTAAGGCCTTGTTACACAGTTATTTTAGGCAGCTTCTGGAGCTGTTAACCCCCGTATTGGCTGCACATTATCATTTTTTCATGGCTTTAAGTACCTGTTATTCATTTTAAAGTTCCACACTCCAAGGCAGGATTATCTCTAATCCATCTGATTTTTCTCCTGTTCCATTAAGGTGTGGCTACTCCAGACACCTAATTCCACCTTAGTTGAAATCCCCCAGCATCCCGGGGATGCCACAGCCCCTCCCCACCCTGAACGCTACTGCCCAGGGAGAGTTCTGGCACCAAGCCAACCCCCACTCCTGCCCCCAGGGGTGTGACCTTCCCATTCCCAAGGAGGACAACCCAGTGCAACCACTCTGCAGAGCACATGCCACCTAGTCAGCTAGCAAGCACAAACATTTCCTCCATCGACCTCCAACTCAGCCAGCATAAGCCAAAAGATACCCCCCCCGGACTCTGTCAGGAGGGCATGTAATTGGAGCCATGGTGAGGTCACTGCAATGTGGGAAGGGGAGAGGAGGAACATATGCTGAGGGGAAACCAGCACGGGTTCATAGCAGGTAGATCATGCCTGAATAATCTAGTCCCTTTTTATGACCAGGTTACAAAGCACCTGGACGCGGGAGTAGGGGTTGATATTGTTTACTTAGACTTCAGGAAGGCCTTCGATATGGTATCCCACCTCATACTGGTGAACAAATTAAGAGGCTGTGACTTGGATGATTACACAGTCTGGTGGGTGGCAAATTGACTAGAGGGTCATACCCAGAGAGTGGTGGTGGATGAGTCAGTATCAGTCTAGAAGGACGTGGGCAGTGGGGTCCCGCAGGGCTCGGTCCTTGGACCGATACTCTTCAATGTCTTCATCAGTGACTTGGACGAGGGAGTGAAGTTTGCGGATGATACAAAACTGTGGGGAGAAGTGGACACACCGGAGGGCAGGGAACAACTGCAAGCAGACCTGGACATGTT
>NW_017728914.1:19645373-19674880 GCF_001723895.1 Crocodylus porosus
TTCTGTTGAAGTCAATGGAGCTCCATTTGTCTTGGTTTCCTCAGCTATTAAGTATGAACAACAGATGAAAGGGTTAAGCATTATGAATATAATATTTTGGAGCAAGGAGATGTTATTCTCCAAAGACAAGACCTTGCCACATAGGAAGCCAATTTATCTCAAAAGTTCACATCAGGTCCCCTTATAATTTAAATTACTTTCACATGGAGCAAATTCCCACTATGAAAGATAACTCAATACAATTACTTATAGTTCCACTCCAAGTATTCTTAGAAGGTGCCAGTTGAGATATTTATAATTCATTTAGTGGGACTTGAGCTTAATCAAAATTCCATCTCCTCCACCTGCCCCCCTTTCCCCCCCCGGAGTATTTTTGTTTTCAACAGTCATTGAAAACATTATTTAAATTATGTTTCATATTATTTAATTTATATTTCCTAGAATTTGCATCTGGCTCCAAGACAGCCTCACTTGCTAACCAGCTCCAGTATGAGTATACATCATATTGCAACAAGCATGACATTTCCCTTTATTTTAAGTCAATTTAATGCCAGTGAAGAAATAGGAATACTTAGCGCACACACACATGCAAACCTATGTTAAAAGAATGTTATTAAGGTTGAAAATCTAGGCATGTGCAAGTTAATTCTGTATGTCTGAATATGAGCCAGCAATGTGCTCTTTATAGAATCCAACACTATACTGTGTTGGATTAACAGGAGTGTCACTTGCAAGTCAAGGGAAGTGATTCTTCAACTCCATTCAGCGCTACTGAGGCCTTACCTAGAGTACTGTCTCCAGTGATGAACCCCATATTTCAAGAAGAATATAGACAGTTTGGAAAGAGCCTAGCACAGAGCAGCAAAAACTATTAGGGGCCTGGGAGGCATGACTTATGAGGAAAGGCTGATAGAATTGGGGTCTGGAAAAAAGAAGATGGGGGTGGGATTTGATAACAGTATTCAAATACCTGAAGGGTAATTAGAGAGAGAGAATGGAGATGAACTTTTGTCTGTGGCCATAGGGGACAGAACTAGGAGCAATGCATTCAAGCTGCAGAGGAAATTTAGGCTGGAGATTAGGAGGAATTTTCTCATGATAAGAGTGGTCAAGCGTTGGAACAAGCTGCATAAAGAAGCTGTGGAATCTCCATCTTTGGAAGTTTTCAAGAGCAAATACGACAGACTTGCTAGGATGTTTTTGTCAGGGACAATCCTGTCCTGACTAATAAGGGGATGGACTACATGACTTTGTGAGGTCACTTCTGGCGCTACTTTCCTACAATCCTATGGCCTACGGTTGCGCGAGCAACATCTGTTTAGTCTCTATATACATATGCAATAAAATACAGCCTTTATTTACATGGTCAAATAATATTCTTCCCCAGGATCCCTGCCTCATTCTTTTATGCCTTCAGCAATGGTAATGTTTTATGAAGAAGGCTGGGCAAAAAAGTCAGAGACAAGCTCTGGGAGGAAGCCATGAAGTTACATATACAACAAGTTTTCTCAGTGCTCAGAGGGGCTCTGACCAAGGATTTGGATTCAAGTCTTTCTCTGATGAGAACCAATCAAATACCCAGACCAAACCATGTCCCACACTTATCTCTTTCTGGTAGGTTTGCAAACACCTACCATCCTGCTCTTTAGCTCCAGCAAACTTCATATACCCATGCAGATACATTGTTCCAATGGATCTGACAGGGCATTTGCTGTCTTTAGTTATCATTCACACCTGGAGTGATCAGGGTAGCAGCCTGGTAGATGGAAGTATGGAGCCTACACCGAAATTTTCCTCAGGGCAGCACATTGCCCAACTTTGCTTTTTCACTTGAGTCTTGGATTCTCTGGGCACGTCTACACGAGATGCTTACTGAGCAGTAGCCTAATAACACTGTGCAGTAGCACACAGGGCAAAACCTGTGCTAATATGCTACTGCATAGAGTTATAAGGTTACTGCACAGTAAGCATCACTAAAAACCATGTGTCAGCGCTGCTGTGCGGTAGCACAAGTTACTATGCATTGAATTAGTACTTGGTTAACCAAGTATTAAGCGTAATGTGTAGTAATTATGACATATTAATGAACATGTAGGCATACACTCTGGGAATCTCAATCTAGAACAGCTTCAGTCTACAGAGACACCACTCCACTACAGCACTTCCTCTAAAGCAGGGAATTCTGGGGATGTAGAGGTGGCAAATAAAGCTCTGGCTACACAAGCAAGGAAGTGGATGGAAGGGAGAGAATCAACCTAGGAAAAACTTAGCATAGAGATAGGGGTGTATGTATGCAGTCAGACCTTTCTCAGTATCTGATCTGTAGCAGTCTAGGGAATGATTTGCAAACCTTAGTGCCCTCAGGACAGGGTGGAAAGTCTTTTTCTTTGCCATTGGTTTCCTATAATTAGCGCAAGCACCTGTGACCAAAAAACCAAAACAATTGCCTGACCTTGGAAGGAGAAGAGAAGAAAGAATGTGGTTGGTGAAGTTAGGCAGCCATTTGCAGTTACATGTCGCTGTTAAGTACTTAGACACCATTTTCTTCAACTGGCTCTAATGTGCCTGTATTGTCCCTGACGCTGTAGAGAAGTAGGACAAGTAACACAAAGATTTTGTCCAGAGCAGGCATCAGCTAGCTTAGAAGGGAAGGGAAGACAGGAAGTCTGGTAAGGGTAAAAGTAGAAAAATTAAGGGAAGAGAGAGAAGAGCTAGAGGGACAAGAGCAAGAGTGTGGGGTGGACCAATCCTGCAAAAGTTGAAATTAACCTGTTTTTGAAGGTATTATCTCAACTGCATTTCCAGTTCTCTGACGTGGTTCATCCCCATCAATCAGTCAACACAAGCAACTCTATAATTTACGTTTCTAGCAGCAGATAGTGAAGAATGCAGGAACATTTCAGTGGCTGATGGAAGCAGTCTTTCATAAATTAACACTTACCATAAATTATCACTTATCTCATTATTTCTGTCCTCCTTTAACTTTTTGTTAGTTTAACAGTTTCTTAGGTTAGCTGTTAAACTTTAACAGTAATGTTTATACTGAGTCAATTATATGAATGAGGCATAACAATCAGTTTCTAGGCTCCCAGACAGAACCTTCCCCCCCATTCCCCTCCCCCAAAATGCTTTCTTTTGTGCAATATATTGTTTTGAAGCACTTCTGTAGAGTCAGAAATACCCATGTTTTACACTGGCCCCCAGTGGAAGCATCAGTGAGATCCAAGGTTTCCTCCTGCCTTCTCTCCCTGGATGTCAAGTTCTAGATTCATGTCATGAGAAAATAGTTCTACTAAGTCAGGGGATCACTTTACTGAAGGCAGGTTAGAAAACTTTGTTGTCTTTTTTAATAGAGTGACAGCTAAGTTCTCAGATTCCAAACACTAGGGTTTTCCACTGAATTACCCTAAAGTCAGGTGCTAAAACCCTGCATGGAGATGCAGTTAGTATTGTTGACTCAGTCTGATATCAGAACAGGTGAGTCCTATTATCTTTCCCCCAGGAGTGTAAAAAAGCCTGAGTTTCTCCATGAAGCAGTTAGAACTAGAGATAAGGAAAAACCCTAGAAATACTTGAGTTCAGGAAGAAGCTTAGATAGGTTTTTTTTATGTCCCTCCTGTTTAACAATAAAGGGAAGTCCCAGAAATGAGATCAGGTTGGACTATATCCTGTGAGGGCATGGAAGGGTGGGAAGTAGTGAATGTCATCCATTTACTGTACCCTACCTGTGCCTTTGTCCTTTCAGTCTCTCTCACTTCAGACCCACCACAGAGTCTATGTAAACCACAAGTTGACCTCCCCTAGCTAGTGGTTGGTGCAGCATGATTTTGGATGAACTCGTGATTTGGGACCTAGATGGGCTGGTAGATTTCCAGTCCATCTACTACTTGTTTAGTAAAGTGGAACAATTTCAATCCACACTTATCTCATCACTGGACAGCAGCACCTCCAGAAAAGTGCTCCAGTCAAACAGTGTTGAAGTGTATGTTCTTCCATGGTCTGGAAGACCACGGCAACTTTGGCCACAGTATGAATGGAAAAAACATTTTAGCATTGACTGAGCATCTCATAAGGGAACCAGTTCATCATAGTCCACAGAGCTCTGACCAGCTCCTGAGATATTAGATTAGAACCGTCACTTCATTGTAATTGGCTTTGGCATGATGGTTAGTACAAATAGTAATAATGCTGTGGAAATCCAGAAAAATAATTTCTCCCTGGAATTGCTGCATACTGAATACAGACTTGAAGGCTGACCTAACAAAAGGTTCAGTAGGTCAAAGATTAGATTGTAGGTTTCTCAAATTATTTTTAGATGTAAAAATAGCCAGTCACATGCCTTGAAGGTCTCTACAGCTCCCTTTGGCCTCAGGTCACTGTAGCTGGGATTGGGATTAAGCAAAATCCTGGTAAATTTAGAATAGAAGCATCATCTAAATCTTTTTCTATTGGAGACCTCCAAGCAAAGAATCCAGTGAGATATACCTTGGTCCTTAGGAATCTGAGGAACTTGGATGCAAACATCTAGCACCAAAACCCATCAGCAGGTTGGCAGAAGTACAGCAGTCTCAGGCACACTGAATTTGCTCCACTTTTGCTCTAGAGTGCATTAACTGTCCTTGGCGTGGTTCTTTTGTGTTCCAGGATCTTCACTCTTAGTTCAGGTCATATTCTTAAATCCCAGTCAGCTTATTCAATTTATTCTTATTCCTATGCCACATCCTGTTCTCAATTTTTCTGCCAGAACATTATTGATAATTAAGCTGGTCAAAAATGGGTGGGAAATTTATTTAATTTGTGTAAAAATTGTTAAACCCCATTATTCTTCACTGAAAACCAACACTTCACAATTTTTGTCAAAAGCCAAAAATCAGAAGTTTATTGGAATCTAAAAGGAAATTAAATTCTGAACTGGACTGATAGCTTAGATAACGACAAAAATTTGTCCTTGATGACTAGTTCTGACAGAAAAGCCATCACAAGGCACTTTCCCAGAACTAAAGAGAGAATTAAAAGAAAAATAAAGAAATAAAAGAATGGCAAAAGGAAAATCTGGCACCAAAGCTACTAAACACTGAGTATGATACTCTCTAGATGCTCCTGAGAAATTTCCTATTGAGCCCAAAATGCCTTGTCTAATTTTGAATGTACTGCATCCAGAGTTTTATTTAATAAATCTTCTGTGTATCCTAAAATATCAGATTTATGGGGTAGAATGAGGACTAATATCCCTACATTACCAATAGTGCCTAGAGCAGGATGTACTGGTTGAATCCAGTGAATCAGAAAGATAAGCTAGTAGGCAATTAAGATGTCATCTGAGTACGTCCCCAAATTAAGCTTTTCATGCTCGTGATTCTATGGAATGCTTTGAACATTGTTTTCAAATCTGTTTTCTGCCTGATAATTAATCTCATGAAGAAGAACTTTGTAATATTTGGTTCTTATAAAATTTGAAAGTTATATAGCACTGTCTAGAATGAGCAGACGCATTGGAGCTTCCTCCACAGAGCCCCGTCCATGTTCCTCTGTCCTTACTCCTGGCAATTCCAGTCCTGACCCACCACACAATTCTGTCCCTGCACCAGAACTACAGATGATGAGGACTGAGGTACCTTACTATAATGATATGGGAAGCATGCTGTATAAGTCCTAGGCCTGAACAACCTTCTGCCAGTTCACGTGCAACTTCTGCTCCTTTAGTTCTGGTCCTCCCTTGGAAAGAAACCAACAACTCTTCTGAACTACACAGTAATTTTGTAATGTGAGTAAATGTGAAATATGAAACTCTGTGAAGTTCATGCATACTTGTGACTCCCAGGGATTTCCAGAGCTCGGTGTATTTTAAAGGCAGCATTCTCCTAGGATTGCCAGTTTACTGAAGACAACGGATTGGGTCATGTCTTTGAAGAAAAGAGCTCAACTCAGAATCTGATCATCAGTTATAAGGAAAAATGATATCTTTCCAGACATCTGTCACCTCTGTTTGCCTGATCACATCCATGCTACTTTGACAGTTGTGTCATTGATTACCCATACGATTTTGCTTCTACAGTTGATTGCAGGTGCAAAATGAGAGGCTGCAAAATTGTGCTCAAAATTGCCCTTAATGTTTAACTCTCAGAGTTAAAAAGAGCTGCCTACCTACTTCAGATAGGAAAGGTGGATGAGAACTGGTTTAGCAGGTTCCCACCGTCCTAGCATCATGTGATGTCACTTTCCAGCGGGATGGCCACTAGCAACAGGCAGCTCTGATACGCCAAGAATAATTAAAAATATGCTTTTCTCAGTTCTCTCAGTCTGTACATGCTGGGACATTTCTTGCCATGTGGTTTTCCATCAAGTTGAGCTAAAGACAGCAGAGAAGTAGACCTGCTTGCTGCCTCTATAAAATGGTCTGAAATGCCAAAAGGGAAACCTGGATTAGAGACAGAAT
This sequence comes from Crocodylus porosus, assembly GCF_001723895.1. NCBI lineage: Eukaryota > Metazoa > Chordata > Crocodylia > Crocodylidae > Crocodylus > Crocodylus porosus. The sequence continues at coordinate 19,651,810 of NW_017728914.1, forward strand.
TGATCAGATGAAAGGGACTCCTGCCTTAATGGCTGTTGACTCATGGCTAGAAATTTCAGTTGTAGGATCGTCTGCTAACAAACAAAACTCTGGTAGGCTGACACTGCAGCAGTGGTTTGGAGTTATGTGGAGGATGTATTGTTAGGCATTAGGCCTATGGAAAGGCTGCTGGTTATATCAGGCCTGAAGTTAGCCTGAATATCTACATCGCTACAAATAATACAGCCTCATTGTATCAGGGTTTGCTTGGCCATGTATAGCTTCTTATATTGGGGCTGATGTTAAAAAATGCTTTTGATTCCATGCTTTTTCTTGCTAGTAGCAACATGCAATACTCATTATATAAAAGCTCTAGTATTATTTTTTTTAGTGCAAAAGAACTGCAATGGCAACCCTACACTGTAACTGGGGAAGGGCTTTACGCTGTGCAATGCAATAAGAAACAAAGCATTTCAACAGGGAAATCATTTCTGGGCTCTGATTTTTGGCGTTAAAAAGGTCTATAAAATTCTTAGGTGGGCAATATAGTAATAGAAGTTGTAATGTGGAAACAATCCCTCAGCTATGGGGAGATAGTCCCTCAAGTTAATTAGTGTTAGATCCAGACAGAGACTGCAGAGGCTTGGCTCTACAGCTTCACCATTAAAGTTTGTGTTAGTTCTTCTCATTCTTGTATGGCTGTGCTTATTGAACCTGGTGATCACTGCAGGCATGTCTCTTGAAAAAGTAAATGTAGTTGACTGATGCCAACCAGGACCTCCATCCTAACTTAAGCCTCTGAATGCTACCACCATACAAACAATAAGAGATACATTTAGCAGAATCCTGAGTTCCTGTTAATTCATTGCCAAGCAGTGCAATTACTTTAATGCTTCAAGATTAACAGATGCCCCAGAAAAGTTCTTAGCCCCTTAATTTCTCGCATTGCCCTCTCACAGAATAAAGATCAGCACATGGACAAAAGCTCAGAAACTGAGGCCATGGTGCAATTTTCAGGGCATTGCATCAGAGAGAGAGTAATTGATGTTTTAATGGGGACAAGTAACATCACAATCTTTGTCATGGTCTGAAGCCTGTGATTAGTACTGGATTCTGGAAAATCTCTCTGGGGAATCCAAGCTTCATACTTCCACAGAACACAAAACATGCTTGATTTATCTGCAGACAGGAAGCATTAATTAGAGTGATTTACACCATGTTTCTCATAGGGATGGCATGACTGCCACAAACCTGGGAATCAAAATGCAGGAATGGGAAGAAAGCCTGGCTTATATGAGCAAGCATGCCTCTAAAAGACTACTTTTAATTTAGGAGCTCTGCATCTGTACTTGGCAGTGCCTTATGTTGATTATAGGCAGCATTCTCTTTGCTACAATAGAGCTTATGGGTGCAAACCCCACAATCTCACTGGCATTTGTTGGCAATGATGTGTGGGGAGGTATTGAATTGCAAAATGTATTTGGCAGGGATGTTAAATAAACTTGCCTTCTGCTATTTCTGCATGCCAAGACGGATTGTTAAGCATCCCATGGCAATTGTCAAAGTTTCTGTGGCGCGTGTAAACTATTGCAGAGTGCAAATAGTCACTGAAGCTTCCTAGCATGTCACTGTGATGTGATTTCACCAGTTGGCTTGTAGTACATGAAATATGGCAGTTCTTACAAAAATTCAACTATAATTTCCAAGCCATTCCTAACCTATGCTGAAAATCCAGTTGCATGACATTTTAATCCTGACTGAAATATCCAATAGAAGGTCTCTGACCAGCCCTGTTCTTTGGTAAGGCTGGGAATCAGAGGGTCTGTAAGGACTGTAAAGTTTCATAGTCCTTAGGGTTGGAAGGGACCTAAACAGATCATGAGTGTAGGGTCATAACACCCCAGCCAAATATCTAAAGATGCAAGATTGTTTCAACTGGCTAGGACAGGGGTGGAAAACAACTAAAGTGAAAAATGGTTTTGAGTCTTTTTATTTGCCTCGGAACAAGTTGTAGAGCATTAATGCTATCTTTCAACATACATTACTTTTCTGAGTTATGAAAGACCACAAGTTGTATTTCAAACAAATTCTACTTAGGCGAACAAGTCCAAACCAGTCTCTATAACAGCAGATTTTCCCATGTGAAAATCATGGTGGGCTGCCATTGTGCTGCTTAACCATATAGATTAAAGGTGACTTGGAATACCTGGGTTATGAAAAGTGACTATTCACCTTGAACATTGTTTAGCTTTTAAGATTTTTTTTTTCCTGAGGGCAAAAGGGAGAGGGTTTTTTTGTTTTTTACTTTTTAAGTGTAGGAATATCAGAACTACTAAGTCTGGCTTTTCTTAATTTTGTTACAGGCTCTAAGGATGAGACTCCACTATTCTCTTACCTTTTTATCGATGGATCTTGGCATGGCAGGTTGAATTTTTAACTATACCAGAATCTGACTGATTCTAGGTTGTATGAATTATTTCTCACTTTCTTTCTTCCTCAATCCCTCCCTCTCTCTCTCGCATACACACACATTCTCACAGACACACATACACACACATGCATGTGTTGAGTTTTTAAATGGAGCCTGAGGTTCATGTGTTTGATATCTCTGAAGTCATGGTTATTCAGTTTTCCATAGTCTTCTACAAAAAAAAAGGCCTGAATTTGTAATGTAGACAGCAACAAGAACCTCCTCCCACACACCATTTCAGGCATTCTTTTTACATCACAAAGAATTTAAAAAATGCAGGCCCATTGCCCAACCGTGCTGCTTGGGTCACCTTTCACGAAGGCAGTGTGACAGGTGGACATCGGTATGTGTATCTTGTACCTTGTATTATTATTGTTATTGTCAAGATCCTGAAAAACAGTTCCAGGGCAGACTCCCAAAGGCTGGATCCTAAGCATTTGAAATTTGCACTGACGTCAAAAGGAGACTCACGGATTTTAAGACTGGAAGAGACAACTATGATCATTTAATCTGATTCCCTGAAAAACAAGCCCCGTAACATTTCAGCCAGTGATTCATCCATCAAGCTCATAACTTCTGCCTGAGCAAATGTATCTTTTAGAAAGACATCTGATCTTTATCTAAATATTTCAAGTGATAGAGAATCCACCACACTCCTGTACAAGTTATTCCATTGGTTGCTACTTGCTTAGAAAAATGCACTTTATCTCTATCTAGCTCCCAGCTAGTAAATCTCCTCATGCTTTTGATGATATACTGAAGAGCCGTTTACTGTCTGACCTCCTTCCTCCTGTAGCTAATTGTAGACTACAAGCTAATTGTAGTCATGTTCCCTCTTAAGCTTGTCTTGCATGGACTAAATGTGATGTAGACCACTTTCAAAGAGAGTTTTGTCTGAGTGGGCACATCTACACATTTAATTAATGCAACTGAATATACTCCAGCTCAATTTCAGCCAGAGTAAACTAATCCTGGCATCACCATCTACGCATGCATTTAAACGTAGTAATTTACTGTGCTGCCGGATACCACTTGTATCTACAGGGCTATCCAGTAGTGCAGTAAATTAATCTACTACGCTCTAATTACTATACACATGTAGATGGTGATGCTTTACTGTGCAGCAAATTAGTCTGCTGAGCAGTAAAGTGTCTCATGTAGACATGTCCAGTAAGAAATAAGAGCGAGCCTCAGGATACAGATAATTTTTTACTGGGCCATTCCAAAGTATCAACCACATTTGATCACTTTCCTTGCTTTTCCATGACATGGAGGGTTTCCATTGTTTCTTCCCTAGTCTCCAACCTTCCCCTGTCTCCTGACAGCTTCCTCTAGGTTCTGTAAGAACAATAGGGGAAAACCACGTTCTAAATTAAACACGGCAAGAAAAACACAATATTTTTTCATTTAGCTTTCTCCATCCTACTGATTGGAAGTGCAGCTTGCTTCAAACTGAGCTATTTCACAAAGGCTTTCCATGCTCCTTCCCTTTGCTCAGCCCAAGAGATTTCCCAAAACTGGTTTCAAGCAGCGAAGAGAAAAAGTTCCCAAAACATTTTCCCCTCCAGAGATTTTCCTTGGTCTTTTCCTGGCTCACAGCTCTTCCTCATCCTGACAGTCACTTTAGGGCAGCTGCTAAACTTTTTCCAAACCACCCTTTCAGAGCTCCTGAGATCCAACAAGAAACACAATTACAGATCCAAATTTAGATACCTGAATTTCCAAATCTTGGTCATTAACCTTAATCTCTCTATGCTTTTGTCTTTCCTTCTGTAACATGTTTATTACTTCACAGGCAGGCTTTGAGGGTGAAGAGTTGGTTTAGAAAATAAAATGCACTATGCAAGTCTAAAATATACCATCATTCCTGCAGCTCTGGCCTTTTGTTAAGAGGATAGTATCAGGGGCTTTCCTATGCAACATCTAGCTGGAAGAGGGGTTAGAGCCACTTTTCCTAGAGAAGCAGATAAAACAGCTGATGGCTGCAGCCCAACTCCCCAACCCGTAATACAATCTCTGGCAGAGCACTTCAGAGTGAAGAAATGCACCAGGTAATAATAGTGACATGGATTAAAAACAAGGGGGAATTAATTAGCCATGCCTTCCAATGATGCCTTTAAATCACAAGGTATGTCAAATCACCATCATCTGCCTCCTCCCCCTCACAGGCAAATACAAACAGAGAAAGCAAAAAAACCCAGAAGTGGATGGACCAACTTCACCTAACTGGAGACCCATTCCAGTATCAAGCATTCACCAGTTTGCCTCAAATGCAGATTCACTGGGCTCAATGTCTTCTTGAGAAAGCTTGTGATAAAAGCAGCAGAAAGAAGGAGCGATCCAATGTGAGATAAGTGTGGATCTTCATTTTAAAATGATGGGGATGTATTGTTAGTGTATTCTTTGCTACCTAAAGATATCAAAAGTTGCTTAGGAATGACTGCTAAGTAGCTGAGACAATGCCCCAATGCTACGCTGGCATCTTATTGTTAAAGCCAGTTTATTTTCTCATTGAAAAACCACTGTCCTATATAATGCTCTAAAGGACTGTGAATGCCCTGACATCACTGATATGGCTTTCCTTTTGGAGCTTGGATTGAGTCTTAGGCTTGAAAACTTGCTGTTTTGATTCATGGAGCCCATCCACCAATCAGGAGGCAGCAAGAGGAATTAAGTCCCCTTTCCTGAGGGGAGGGGGAGAGGAGCTGCAACACTCAGGTCTGGAAGACTTCAGGGGCGGAGTCCTGGAGAGCATAAAAGGAGCTGCATGCCCAGCACGGGGAGCACATCCAGGACAGAGAAAAGAGAAGAGTAGGGCTTAGAAGAGCGAAGGAGAGCTGCTCAGCAGTAGCCCAGAAGTGCCCTTGAAGACTTCCATCAGCAGGGAACGGTGGATGGCTCCAGCGATGAGGCTGTGTATACAGCACAGCGTCCAGACCCTGGGAGCTGTGTAAGGTGGCTCAGGTTTACAACCTCTGGTGTGCAGCCAGAGACATGGTGCACAGGCTAGTGCATGGAGTAGGACCTTTGGAGCGCTTGGCCGGCTCAGGTCCCCAACCCCCAGAATGAAGCTGGGAGCTCAGTGCAGGAGGTGCTGCACGGAGGGTCTGGGAGCAGACCGAGCCTGGTGCTACACGAGGCAGCCCAGGCCTCCAACCCATAGCAAAAGGTTGAGTCTAGGGAGCCAGACGGTACTTGGGCTACTGAGTCAGCAAACAGGGCCGAGCCAGAGCTCCCAGAAGACCTGCATAGAGGAGCCCTGTTGCCAGGGGACGGCAACCCCTCCCCCCGCCCCCCGAAGCCCACTGCAGGCGAGAGAGCAGCTTGGCACAGAGGATGAGGGCCACCCTCCAGGCCTAGGAGCTGCAAGTTGCAGGGAAAAAAGGATTCTCACAGTGGAGGGGGAGTCCCCCTGGTTAGTTAAGGGCTCCTGAAAGTGGAGGTCCCGCTGGGAGGGCTCCCCTGAAGTTACCAGATTCCTTGTAGGGCTTGGGAAAAGCCCAAGGGCATTGGGGTTCCCCCTTAGGATTAAGTTTATCTTTGGGGTTCTTATGCCATAGGTGGTGTGATGTCATGACTTATATTTTGTGAACTCTTATGTTTGTAAATTAGTAGATGAGTAGAGTCCTAGGGCTCTGCTGGGACCCCCTGTTACAATTATTTCACCTGTTTTTTATTGGTATTTATTTGTGGCTTATTTACTGTTCACCCATACTTAGCCAACAGATAAACTATAGATATCTATCTTTATTTTGGGGTTTATCTGTTTCAGATCAGATACTTACCTATATCTGGAGCACTGGTGTAAGGTTTTATAGCATTTACCCAGAGGATATTGTTTATGTTATTTGTTTAGATATCATATATATATATATAAAATACTGTACATATGTTTATATCCATATGTCCTGGCCTGGTTCCATAGGGACGGAGGGAAACTGAGCGGTCTGCAGTTCCCTCACAGCACACCTGCCAGCTAACAAGTCCCTTCAATTGGAGAAGGGGATTATATACCCGAGTTACCTGGCCTACAATTGCAAACATACTAATCCACTTGACAGCGTGTACTTCCATCTTTAGTACATGCTCGTAAGTGTACTTTTGTATCTAATCACGAAGTATGCATTATCTTATTTAAGGTACTCTTGCAAGCTTGGTAAAAGGGCTATGTTTTCAATGTCAGCCTCAATAAATGAGATCTTACTCTACTAGGAAGCTTATTACCCCTGTCCTCAGCCATAAGCCTCTGCATTCAACATTCTTTCCAGCCTCTCTCAGCAAACAGGAGAGATTTTATCCTCTGTATTAAAACTAAAAATAGAGCCAAACTAAGTGTTTTTTCATTATGGTGATAACATCAGAAAGGTCCAGTGAGACGAGCCTGTAACCTTTCAGCCCCTGGTCTCCTATTTATTGTTTCTGAAGGAGGCAATCGTGTAGTCACCTTTTGTTTTATTCACAAGATTCGTATTAGCAGAATTGTGTTTGTGCAAGGCAAAACATCCCCTAAAACAAGTCGGCACCAAAACTTTGCTGATACCTCACCCACAGTTTTGGCCTGTTAGCCCAATGGAAAATGCCTGTGGCTGCCATGCAGGACTGCTAGGTTTCAGTATTCATGCCCCTCCTTCGGTGTTTCTCTCCCCACAAGCTAGCAGCGTGAAGGAGCCTGACAGACTAATTGCCCTCTGCCTTGGAGCCAGACACTGCCTTGGGCTTCTCAGATAGAATCCCCTCCTGGCACACAGGAAGATCAGAAGTAATGGCATCCAAAGAGAAGCCTGTCTAGCCAAAAGTGTGTGAGAGGCAAGAAGACCCAACTGCTTCCTAGAAGAAAACTTGAAGGTTCCAGGTCTTTACATACCAACATCCACTGGCTGTGTTGGGAGTGTGTTAAACCATTCTGAATGGGGTTCAGATCAGCCTTGCAAGACTGACAAGATCCACAGTAATCCAAGGTATGTGTATCCTGAAAGGTTCATTGTGGGATCTGCCATAGCCCAAGCTGCAAAGTCTATAAGTGGACTGCCCTCCTCAGTGCATTTCTCTGTCATACACAGTGGCAAGAAGAGGTGAGATAGGTCAAAAAAAGGCTGAAGGAGCTAGTAGTTACAAGGAACTGTAAAGAGCTGGCAGTAGGAAGCACTAGCCATATATTTTAGAGATGCTGGACATCCAGAGCATTTCCTAAATCCAACAGGAGAGAACTAAGGCGTGTGTTACCACATCATTAGTGCTGAAGGTAAATGCCACCAGGTGGTATCTGCAGTGGCTAAAGTGTCATTTAGTGCTCTCTCCGTCAGGAATAATGCTTCAGTATGCTAAGAATCAGATCCTGGTCCAAAAAGAGCTCATGCGTTCTTGCCAGGAGCCCCGATTTTTCTCCTCCCCAGTTCGGAGGAGCTCTGTCAGACAGTCCTCAAGAGACTACAGTGCTGTAGTTGTTCTTCGTGAAGCAGGAGTTCCCATTTGGTGGGCCAGCCAAGAGTTGCCCTGACACCAGACTGGACTGAAACAACAGATAGGTGAAGATACCAACTGGACCGACTCTGATCCCTTATGTTATTCCCCTTTGCTCATTGATTTTCTCCCTCAGAGAGTTTCCAAACTAGGTCAAACAGACCTTGCTCTGGGATGTCTTCCAGTGTGAAGATGATACATGTTGCTTTTCTTAAACCAGCTTAAGATACAGAAGCCAGTTCCATGGTGGGAAGATGCCAAGATATGCATGCAAGCCAAATTCTCTTCACTTAATAAATCAGGCTGCTTGTAAGATTTTTGTAAGGCTTTGCTGCAGAAATCCATTAAGTATGGAGCATACTCCCTGCTCCAGCACTTTTATTACAATGGTTCTCCTTGTACACTGGAACAATGGCTATTTAATGAACCTGGAGATGCTGAATTATACTTTCCTAACCAGGGGTTATGCACACAGGCAGCTGGAAGAAGATGAACATTACCCACTTCGTGCTGCTTGAGTATGTTTTAAATAAAATAGGACTAAAAAAAATAGAAGCAGGCCACACCTATGCTCTCTTCTTGTGCAGAGATCCACATGCATCCTTAGTGCTGTCTTCTGAGCAACTAGTATCCTCACTGCAGCCCCCAAGTTTCAAAGGGCATAATGGGGGAAGGACAGGCTGTACCTTGATAGAAAGGAAAGATGCTCTGGGCCATAGAAATAGTCTCAGTGAAGACTAGATTCTGTCCAGCCCTAATGTTGTACAGAAAGAAGGGAAAGTGCAAAGAACTTTCCTACCCCTTTCCACAGCTCCTGGGATAACTTGTGCTGACTGGGGAGCTGGAAAAGCCCCAGGCTTTGTGTACATTTGTGGTCTGTTCCAGGTCTAACTACTGGTGGCCAAACTCCTGGGTACTTTTACATGTGCTCCAGGGGTGGAGGGCCACTATAATTAGAGTTGCTCTGACAACCGCTTTAATTACAGCACCCACAGCATCTTATGTATCGGTGTCCCCATGCTTCAAAATGGCAGTGGAGGTGCTTTAACTACAGCTTGTTGAACAACCTGTAGGTAAAGCACCCTTGCCATCATTCCCAGTTCTCTTTCATGATTTGCGTTCAGCCCTGGGGCTTATGCCTGAAAACCAATTCGAATGGGGAAAACAGAGCGGAGGACTGAGGGATGTCCCTAAATGTAAACAGCAGTGGTAGAAGCAAAAGGTCCCATTTTCACAGGCCCCTCTGCGCACATCACTGTAATGTACATTTTAACATACCATTCAAATGCTCCACCAGTCCATCGGGCTGAGGATGATAGATGGAAGTTCTAAGTTGTTTAATTCTGAGTACCTGGCACATGGCTTTCATTATGCCTGACGTGAAATTGGTACCTTGATCCATGAGGATCTCCTGGGGAATCCCTACCTGAGATACCCACTGGAGAAAACTCCTCAGCAATGTGTGTCGCTGTGGCCAATCTCAAGGGAGGCTTCCAGGTATTTGGTAGCATAATTCACCATCACCAGTATAAACTGATAGCCAGCACTGCTCTTTGGTAAAGGGCCTACTATATCTAAAGCTACCTGATCAAAAGGGATCTCTATGATTGGCATAACTTGCAGAGGAGCTCGAGGTGGGTGTTTCTCATGTTACCTGTCAGCTCTGTGTTCCTGAGGGAGCCCTGGCACCCAGCTTGCTGGACTTACAAAGGACTTTTTCTATTTCCCCACCACCACCCCCACCACACACACACACCTCATCTACCTAGAACTAAGCAGAAGAAAAGTTTAATAGGCATCTCAGGCTGTACATTCCCCAGTCCAAGTATGGGAGGCCTTGATTAAACCTGATTGACTAAAACTCAGTTGCCGGGTTAGGGAATGCTGAGGCAAGAGACCGAGTCAGAGGGGGTATGGGCGACATTTGAACAATGGTTTCATCACAGCATCCAGTCCGTTGGAGCCCTGCCCACAAACGCTGTCATACTTATCCCGGGATGACTGGTGGAAGTCCTCCCTACAATGTTCATGAACACTCCAAGTAATCCCCTTAAGTCTGTTAAAAGACTACAGTAAAATCTGAAAGTCATGCTAAGCTGAGGCTTATTCACAACAGGTAAAATACAAAACACTGATGCTGACTTCACAGTGCAAGCATAGCTAGGCCATCTGAGAAGAAACAATGTGGTATCCCTTCCAGTATATCTTCTATATTCATAATAATTTCAAGCTGGCTCCTAGGTGTCTGGTTACGCCTTAAAACTTGATGTTTTTCCTGCTTGTTACTCAGTTTCTTGAGATGTTCCAAACCAGATAACCCCTTGTCACTGAAAAAGGTAATTCATTTAAATTGAAACTGTTTATATAACAGGATTTTCCCTGTCAATTATGGCTTGCGACCCTCTTGATTTACACAATTAAAAGAATGCTTTGAAGAGGCTGGACTAAGGGTAAAGCAGCAAACAGTGTGCTTCAAGAGAGAGAAATCTCTCTGACACCATCCGCTGCTGTTCTCAAGAAGCTGGGATAAACAGATTGTCTGTCTTCAACGAAAGCGTTAAAAACTTTGCTCGTCAACAAATCACCCAAGTGCCTTAGAAAGGCAAAATCTCAGCTCTCGCTCTCACTCTTTCTCTTTCTCCCTTTCTCTCTCTCTTTTTCTTTTTCTCTCTAGGCATAGCTGTCTGAACCTGAATTTTATTAGTTAAGCTTGAGCTAGGCTTCCCCAAAAACTCAATTAAACCAGGGTAATATTGTAATTGTTTTTGTTTGTTTTCCCTTGCATGTCTATTACTACTAGTACCATTATACATTTCTTACACTTAGCAATAAATAACTTTTATAGTCAAACTGGTAGTAACAGGGTGTATTTTTCCTTCTCTACTTCCCCTTCCCCACTTGCTCTGCAGCAACGCCTTTTTTACCTAAGCCAAAGATCCCTGTGAAGCCCAGAAATACTGTGGGGTCCGCTCATCAGGAGGCTCCCGCTACTAGGACAGTTAGAGCAAAAGATTGGGATGTGCTGAGTTTGAGATGCATAAGGGAATCAGCTTGTATAGGCTGATTGACCCAGTTTGGCTCAGACGTGCTGTAATGAACTGAATGCTGGTCCATGAGGGTGTCAGCTAGACACCCAGCCCGATTCAGAGGTATTCTGTTTACCTGTGTGCTTGTGTCTGACTGCATTTTACTGTTACCTTAATGAACTGATTCCTAGCATATGAGGGTGTCAGCCTGTACATGCTGATCAACTTGGCCAGATCAGGCATGTCATGTTAATCAGTGTGTGTATGTATTTGACTGATTTGTTGGCTGGAGGAACCCAGCCCCACTGAAACCGAGTCCTGCAAGATAGCTCCATTGGGGGTGAGGACTTGTAGAAGGGAGAGATACAGCTCTGTATAGAAACACAAATAACACAAGCAGCACATTGATAGAATTACAAAGCCCCTAGAAATGTACCCCTAATAAATGAGCACACCCCAAAGTGATGGGCAAATCTGGTAACACTCATTAACCCACTTGCACCCCCCGCAGGTTGAACACAGGAGTGCTACCTCTTCCCTCAGGCCAGGCCCGAAGAACCACCTACTGATTTTGGCTATGGTCTTGTCTCGACCTAAGTGCCCTTCGATAGTTGTAGCATGAGTTAATTCCCACACTGCCTGTCTAAAAGGCTTTGGTACCACAGTTGCTCTATTACTTCTCCCTCTATACGTCCCTTCTTAATTCTATACAGTAAGCCCCCCTTTATCTCATAGCGAGCATCACTTATGCTTAATTCAGGACATATTTCTGGCCCTTCTATCCATGACACCTCCTGGTCCTGTATCTGCACATCATCCTGCGCCATGTTAAATTGGAGCCCACTTGTAATATCTTCTAGCTTCAAAGACTGCTCTTCATCCAAGGAGGAGGTGGTATCTTCCTCACTATCCATCCCTCCATACTAGGCCACGCTTTCCATTCCATTTCGGCCCTTCATACTTCTTCCAACACGTCATGTAAAGGAGGCCAGTCTCTACCGATTATCATCTCATAATTAAGGTCAGTTGCTACCCCTACCCGCATACACCCTGATGGTTTGCTACTTTCAACTGAAGGAACCCTCTCTCATACTGGTCCACTCCCCTGTGGATACACCTCATCTGGACCAGCTTACTCCACTGTATATTTTCCTGGGGCACTAGGTCAACCCTGATGAGGGTCTGAGAACAACCTGTGTCAAGCATAGCCTGTATGGGTTTTCTAGCAACCCATGCACTTACTACCGGTCAATCCCACGCTGTAACCTCATCACTGCAGTCGACGCTACAATCCAGAGTTTCAACTTCCTCCATCTCAGGTGGTTTCTCCCTAGATGACATGCTAGACACCCCCATGCTTCCAACGCTCATATATATTTTGGGGGCATTCCTGAGAGATGTGACCAGGTCTATTACACCTATAACACAGGATGCCCCTCCCCTCGGATTTATTAACTTCCCTTTGTTGATCCTCAACTCAAGGCACATTAAAACTGGTGCTCCTACTATAATCCCCTTACAAGGCTGCAAATGCTTCTGCTACCCTTAGGGCCTCCTCTGAGGTCCTGGGGAAATACCTCCTCACCCATCTCTGAATGCCTTCCTCTAAGTCGCTCACTAATTGCTCTAGAAACATCTGATCTGGTAAATGTAACAGGGAGCCTTCTCTGGGGCCGATCTACTGATACCCCGCCCACCTGTTCTTGGCCAACCTCCTGCCTTCTCACCTACCATACCTTGTTGTTATTTAAGTTGTTAATTAGGCGGGAGGCTGCCCATTCCTTGCCCCGATGCCAAGAGCACTATCTGCAGCTGCATTCCTCCCCTACACCGCAGCCCAAGCCTCACAGATGGCATCTACAGGTCTTAATGTCACTGGGCCCCACAGTCCTTCAGTCTGAACCGCACTTGGATCCCTCCACTCAGGCGGCCTACTCTGCCTTCATTCTAGGCTACCTAGCTCCCTGAGCTGTTCCCCCTTATGGGTGTGGTCCCCCTTTTGCGACACAGGCCCTGGCCTCACCTCCAGGCCAGTTGGAACGTGGGCATCCCTTGCGGTGGGCCCCGGCCCTTTGACACTTCCAGTCCTGGCCCCAGCATTGACCAGTCAGGGGATTTCAAGACAGGTTCCGAGTCTATAGCCTCAGTCTCTCTCCGGGGTCCACCTTCCAGACCCCACAAGGGGGTAACCGACCCGGTTGTGGGGGCTGGGTTTATTAAGGTGCCCCAACCCGCCTTTCACCATGGTGGTAATGGGCTTGGCATTTCCTGGGGTCTCCCACACCACTGGGATCCCCACTAGGCCATCCACTCCCAGCAGGGTGCAGGTTTAGGTCATGCCCAGGACCAGAAGCCTCCAACCCATCCCCTACAGCTCCTACCCTTACGTCCAGGATGTTCCAAGCAGTCTTCCAGCCAGGCGATGTTACTGCCTGACCTGCTAGCAGCCAGTGAAACCCTTATACTTGGTTACAATCATGTCACACGCACAAGTTTCATCAAAAATCACAGAGTTCTGGTCATGGTGATTTTCAGGAAAAGTTATTTGCCTTGTTTTCAACAGAGTGGAAACTTTCTCTCTCTTGCACAAAAAACAAGTTAATATGGCCAACATCCAACTTCCAGGTTCTGTTGAATGGTATTTACATTGGCAACACCTGTGAGTCTGTTATCTCTGTTACCTGCCACAGCCCTCTTCAAAGAGGTCACCATCTGTGCATAGCAGTGGCTGGAAATGGAAGATATGGGAAGAGCTGTACCAACCTGCTTAAAAAGGCTAGAGAGTTAATGGGAAGTCTTTAGCCTCCTTCAGGATCAGTGTTCAAGCATACAGAAGAATAAATGCATCCATGTTACTGTAATAATTTCTTACAACATGAGGCAGATGGGGATGGGAAGAAGGAACTGTATCCTAGGCAGGAAAAATGAAGCGATTTTATGGATTAACAAAAATCATGGATTTATCAAGGGGGGCTTACTATTTCAGACATACCACATGGACCCACGCATCATATAGGGACCAGTCTTGCTAGTAGTGAATTTAATAGGCTTCTTGCCAGGTTTTGTTGCTTTAATTTTAATATATTTTACTAGAAGACAGTCATATTTCATAAACCTGTTAAAGATGCCCTAGTTGAAAATTAGTCCTGAGTGTTTACTTACACTGACAGCATGGAACCATTGGCATCATGCCTAACAACACACTACGTATGAATTAATTAAGTGATAATCTTTATTGGTCTGGAGTATACAAAGCAATAAACCTCCACTGGGAGTTGATTAATAAACAGAGTGAAGCTGAGGCATTAAATTAATCTTCGAAGCTGTTTATGGTGTACACTAGAGAGGAGGAAGATTAAGTCAGGGCAATAAACCTGAGGAAAGAAAGATGCTTTTCTGCCTTCTGATTTCAGGGCCCTGAAATCAATGTGGCATGTGGACTTTCAGATAACCACCGAGAGATTGGCCTATGCCTTTCAGGACTGAATCCTTCAGTGAACCATCAATCAAGAGCACTGATTGTGTTGAATAGAAAACACTGCAGATGATTACTGTATTAAAATAAGTTGTTTTTCCTACTGCGTTTACCAGTCTCTTAGTGTTCCCTAGAACTCTAATATGCTCCGCTCCGTTGGCTTGTCTGCAAAGAAGTCTTGCTGAGTCAGACAACTGCTAGAGGAGGCTCAAACTTAGTTGGCCAGCTGAATGCAGCTGAGCCAATTTAGGCTAAGATATTAAATACAGGATGTTATGGTTGGATATAACATAGATCAGAGGGCTATGCTGAGCAAAGGAGGCACTTGTGGATACATTTGTATGACTGCCATTTCTCGGTACTGTAGAATCTGAATTTAGTACATATAAAATGTCATGAGAGGAATGTATGTCTAGAGATTTATATTAAATAGGCATTGATTACAATGGCTTCATTTTAACAGAAATAAAATCCTGCTAACAACCTGCATCTCTAGTGAACTTTTCTTTTCTCACTACATCCCTAATCCCACCATAATTACAACAAAAATTGTAATTACCATGCATTCTGTTTTCCTACAGTTAATACTTAGACCCTTCTTCTCACTTTCACTAGCAATTTTATCTAAAATTCCTTGCAGCTTCTCTTCTGAATCAGCTATGAAGACCGTGATATCAGTATAATGCAAGAGGTCTGTCTACGAGAGTTAAACATCTGCAGCTTACACTAATGTCATTCTTTAAGGCAATATGAACTGCAGATGCTATGCAAAGCTGAGGTTACAGCCATAAGAGTCTTATAACTAAAAGAATGGAATATTTTGATATGCGTTAAATAATTGTGACCTAATCCCTAGGCGGAACATTCTGGAACCTGAAGAAGCTCTAACATTGAGGCCTATCCTTCAGAACATTTGGGATACTACTTAAAAGATCAAATTTCAATTCAAATGTTGGAGGTTAGCTGCAATCTGTGCATGTTTATTGTGCATAATCAGGGATTATCTCAATATATTTGCATTTTTGAAGAAAAGAAGTATGGCTGGGGGTACTCATTTCATTTAGGACACACAGATATTTTTCGTACTGGATCTCAGATATTTCTCCCCTAAATACACGTTATTTTGAAAATGTATTCTGAGAGCAAACAATAGCTAAAAGGCCTGTAAGTATCAGAAAAACTTAACCTCATCAAGAGCTCAAAATATGACAGGATGTCATTTAGACTGGCCAA
Source organism: Crocodylus porosus (assembly GCF_001723895.1). NCBI lineage: Eukaryota > Metazoa > Chordata > Crocodylia > Crocodylidae > Crocodylus > Crocodylus porosus. The sequence goes on from NW_017728914.1 coordinate 19,667,453, forward strand.
CTTACTCATTTTGCAATGGTGGCCTTTCTGTTTGACCAACAGGTAGAATGAATATTAGGTGGAATGAATATAAATATGTACAGTTCAGTTTCTTTAAGTATTTGATAACTGCAGTGCTTTGTGTAATATATCTAGCGAGTGTCACTGAAAGGCAGTATCTGCCAGTAGATCCTGCACAGTTATATCTGGAAATAGCACAGCTATTTCTTCCTCTAAATATAAGGCTCAACTGTGTTATCTCAGAAGGCACCTGAGTGGTCAGAAAGTGTTGCCTTTTGATGGCAACCACTGTAAACCTTGACGCCAGCTGGGTGAATAATGAAGCATTTATGTGCAAATTATTTGATGAAAAATGCTAACATTTGCAATGAACTGTGCTTGAGCAGTGTTATTTGGCTATTTATAAAGCTGGCTGAATAATGAACAAAAACGTTACGGAATAATTTTTTGTTGAAAAACAGCCAGCATTCACAAAGACTAACTGAGAAAGTGATCCAGCCAGCTCTATGATTGTCTATACTGAACCACTACAAGGTCCAATTGTTTTGTTCAAATGGATGTGCCTTACAAAAATGCGTTTTCTGTTAATACAGTTTGGACGTTATCATGCTATTATATTACAAGCTGTTACATTTTGTTTTGAAAAAATAGATGACAAAATGATAAGAGCCAACAACTCCCCTTCCATTCCAAACATTCCTAAGTTCTTTAAGATCATAATACCTTCTGTAACAGATCTAATCTGATACCATCCCATCTGATATCCTGAACCTGATGATCATGAGAAAGTGATTCTCTGCCTCACAACAAACTTCACTGCATCTTGGTAAATGAAAGAACACATGGACCAAACTCAGACCTTTGCAACCATGTTGTTCTGCTTCTCCTTTGCCATTATTCTCACAGTGGACTGAGATGGCTTGCTACGGCTAGCTTGCCAAAGTGACATAGCTTGGAGAAACCATGCCTTACCCACTCCATGATGGGAATTTGTTTCCACTTTCCAAGTCGTGAATAATTAACATGGACTCACTGTTAAAAAAAGCAACACAAATCTATTGGCCTCCAGTCATGATTATTCTGCAAGTTCTTCATGTTCTGAAAAAAAATAGCTGGGTGCTTAATTGATTTGATCAGAAGCAGCTGCATCTTTTTTACTCACTGGCACAATGTGTCCCACTTTATAAAAGAAAGGATGCTTTTAGACCCATCTGATTGTAACTGTAAAAATTCTGAATAGCACTGTGCCAGCTTGACTTAGGGCAAATAACATCTCCTTGTCTTCCACTGTACTTGATATTTGTCAATAATGAAAACCAGGCTCAAAAATCTGATCATTAAAGTCAACAATTGGGTAGAAGAACATTTGTGGAAACATATCATTGTGTCCTTGGGTTAAATCAACAACAACCCCCCAACAAAGACCTGTGTTCCTGAGTGGGCTCAGTATGTTGCCCTAGCACAAGAAGGAAACAGATGCTTCTTTCATGTAGGCTGCTCTGGCCCAAGGGCTTAAGGCAGGAATCACGGAGTGAAAGTTTGTGTCCTGTGTTCTACAGGAGGTCAGACTGGATGATCACACAGGTGTCTCAGAAACTAGGATATCATTCTGTACACTAAAACAGAGCACAGATCTGGCTACTATCACATGACAAGGGGGAATAACATGACCAAGAATTTCAGTCACCCACTCCACAAACAGTTATTTTTCTATATGGCAGCAATGTTACTGAATGAAAGGGGAAAAAATAACATACAGGCACAAAAAAGCTTTAAAACTACAAAGACTCCAGATGTTAGATGTATAAAAACAATTAACAACCTTCCTTAGCTTACCTGACACCTACTCTTGAACACCACAAATTGCCTTTTTTCTTATGCCTGTTATGCAACATGGGTGGGTACATCATCAAAGTAGCCTCCTCCCCAGGAACACTTTCTCTGGTGACTTGTAGGTCTGTTATAAAGTAAGGTATTCTAGGCCTGCCTGGAAGTAGAAATTGAAACATCTCTTAAACTTCAGTCTCAAGAATTCACATGCCTATGGTAGTACCTAAATATCACCTAGAAGTCTCACTTAAGGCACCTAAGTCCTTTAGTGGATCTGACCTTGTCTACTTTCAGTCTCACAATTACATTTCCTTATTTACTGAACCCTTTCCAGGCTAAGTTAACTTTTTTTAGCCAGGAGTCCCCTATTTATTCACAACTGGCTGAGAAACACTGTACTTAGAGTGAGCACATTGGGCTGAGTATCAGAGGATCTGAGTTCTGGGCCCAGGTTTAGCACTGCTGTATGATATGGATGAGTCATTTTCTGCTCAGACCTTTGTCTGTTGAAAACGTGAGTCCTTGAGAATAAGAACTATCCCTATTTATTTATGGAAAACCTGGCAACTGATGTGCTGGCCGTAACTGAGGTATCTCTGTGCCAATCTTTTAGCCCCACGGGCTGGATGAGTGGTGCAGGATTGGCTAATTACAAAGAAAAAGATCATTCTGGTATTCAACATCAAAGTGGAACAGGAACAGATAAAGCAAATCAATAAATTTAACTACTTGGGAAGCTGGATAACATCATATGGTAAATGTGGTTCTTAAGGTGCATCTTGAAAGTGTGTTGGACAAGTCACACTTCAAATGAAAATATTTTGTTAAGAGCAAGCTGCAGGAGGAAGCTGCTAATTAATATCAGAAAGAGACAGTTGGAGTTTCTTGGACACATTATGAGGAAAAAGGAAATTGAAAGTCTGGTCGTAACTTGAAAGATTGAAGAAAGATCATGGAAAACAGAGGTTGACTTATGTAAAGAGTCTCTCTAAATGGAAGAGAGTATGGACACTAGAAATTCTGTATGCCTCAAAGAGAAGTGATCTATGAAAGACCATGGTCACCAACATCCTGTTTGGATATGGTACCTAGAGAGAGACACATACCCTGGGTGCCTGATTATAGTTTTCTCCAGACTGATGCAAAAGAATCTCTACTTTGCACCAATAAAGCTGCATTGCTCCCACCCCCGCCCTGTGCACAGATCTGGGGGGTGCAGGTCCCCCTTGCCCTCTGGGAGTGTGCTCAGTGGCAGGGAGCTTGCCCCACCCTCTGGATGAGCCACCCACAGCCCTATCCCACTCCCTGCCAGGGCCCTGCAGCATATTGTGGCCCAGGGCCCAGCTAGGTGCACCAGTCCCAGCCCCAGCCCCCACCCAACTCCCTCCCACCCTATGGGGGCCTTAATTCCCATCCCCCACCCTTACCTGCAGAAGCCACTCTCCAGGCTGCCTGGGGCCATGTGCATATACATGCACATGGAGCCCCCTGCCTGACTGCCCTCCTCCACTCCCACCCACCCCGCTGTAGGCTGGAACTCTGCCAGCCTGCAGACAGCTCGTTGCAAAACTGTAAAATCTGTGGGTTTCTCCAGTAAAATGAGAAATCCAGATTTGCCTCCAGTAAAAGAGGAAATCCACTGTTTTCTCTGTTCTTTTTCCATGGGAAATGGAAAACCTGGGTCCCTGGTATTGACGTCCATGGTCTGACACCATCCAACACTGCACTGTGTAGTCATCTGTATTGATATGAAAGGCAGAGTCCACTCACTGCTTGGGTGGGAATACTTCAGTAAAATCTGAGGGATCCATAGACTTAACACATCAAGTTTTTTGGGGGGGTACCTGGATCTCAATTTTGTGATGTTCACCTTCATCGTTGTGCTGGGTATTACTGAGAAATATCCTGTATAGGGCACTCACTTCAGTGTCAGCCACTGGTTGGTTTGGTTCAGTTAGGATGTCAAAGCACTCAACATCAGATGCTATAGGACCTAAAGCTAGGGTTACACATGTGGAATAAAATGTAGAAAGAAGCCTGGGGAAGAAACAGAGCTAGGGTGTCTTGCCCACATCATTTCAGGTTAGAGGGGAATTGTTCCAAATCACATGTTAAGCTTGAAGTTGTGAACCTGAAAAGACTGAGTCAGAATTTCTGGGAGAAGCAGGTCTGGCCAGTCCAACTAGGCCATTTACTTTTGTCTCCATTCCTGGACATGTTGTCGTGCCGGGGGGTTCTGAGTTGCACTGTCAGCTCATGGTGACTTTGCTACCAAATATCTCAATGGCAGTTGCCCTCATTCAACAGAATGTGAATTTGGCCCTCTGTCTCTTCATATTCACATTTATAGCGTCCTGGAGACTATAAAGTTATTTTTCATGCCTTCTTAGAACCCAAAGAACCTGGCAGCCTAGCCCTAGTTTTAAACACATTCCTAGTGGGAATTAAGTTTCTCCTTTAACTGAGTTTTCAACTAAAGTGAAAATGTCCATAAATTACAGTTCAAATTGCCCTTTTATGAAAGTTGTTCCTTTAATACACTAAATCCAGCATGATTCAAAAGATAAAGTGCCTTGGCAACAGAGATCAGGTAAATTGGTGGGCTGGCTTTTCTCTTTAATTTTTCAAAAGCCCTGAGGGAGGCTGAAGTATTTGCTGCACTCTGTGAAGTGTTTCTTCTCTGCCACCATCTCTGTTACTGCTTTGTGTCACCTGTTTGCTAACTCATGGGAAATACAGCTACTGCCATGGCATTTCTCATTTTCCAGGTGTTTAATGAGACAGAACAAAGAGGATAAGGAAAGAGCTGGCCTTTTAGCATTGTAAAATAGTGTAGCTATCGAATTTATCTCCCTAAAGAGAATGCAAAAGCAACTTTCTGGCCTGGTATTATGAACTGCCCAAACAAAAGCACTTGAGATTTCAGACTTGTTACGTTACTGTCTTGTTCCACTAAGGTTTTGCAAATCTCAGTGAAAACTTTGGGAGAAAAGTTTGTTTCAGAACCCTCGCTGGAGACTGAGTCATCTCACGTCCAATTCCACTGATTGCCACAAGCCTGCACCACGGAGGAGTTTGGCCTCTCATGTTATTCTAATAACAGAAAAGCTTTAATAGTGTCACCCACAAGTGAGTGGTATTTGCATTCATGCTGAACTTCTCACAGGGGAAGACAAATTATCTATCCCCAGCAAAGCTACAGGGGGATGTGATGTTTCTCCTTAATTTCTACCCATACACTAATTTCATGCCTGAGTGATAAAGCTGCCATCACCCAGGAACTTTTTCCACCACAAGGCAAAGCCAGGCTTGTGTGGATGCACTGTAAGCGATCTCCTCAGCACAGCTCACCACTGCAAAAAATGGATGGCAACCTCTCCTGGAGCCTCCCCGTTCCTCACAGCTCCTGAATATGCCAATGTGAAGAACTCTCCAGGCTGCTGAAAAGTGACATGTCTTCATTAACTGCCCCTCTATCGGAGTTAATTACACCAAGCAACACAGTGAAGAGAAAGAACCAGGGAGCAGCTTTGTAAGAGAGGCATGCAGGCAGGGACCACAGCGCCTATCCCCTACCCCTTCCTGGGGTAGCCACCAGGTCCCCTCACTGGGACTGCATGCCGATTGGAGTCTCCTCTGAGCCGGCTGGAGACTCTGCTTCTGGTACCCCTGCTTGTCTTCCACCGGGTCTTTTATCCTGGCTCCAGGGGTCTGGCTGAACAATCAGTCCTGACACGCTGTTATAAAGCATGCCCACACCGAGGAGGAAGCCAATATCAGCTCCTTTGGGCTCGGCCATTTTTTTTCTCTTTGCTTTTCCCTGCAGCGGCTCTGCCCACCACAGTTTCACTTTCACTGCATTTGACTTCTGGTTGGCATCCTGCTGCCTCTGCTCCTCATCCAGTAAGCTTTTTTCACACCCAGGTACACCCAAGGGTGTGCCCTATTCTCAGCTGAATGGCATGGGTGGGCAGGAGGGGGTGCTGTGAGAGGGATGCCAGAATTTCAAGCAGATCCCTCTTTCCTCTATAGAGTTAGCCCAAGCCCAAAGTTCTTAACTATATACAATTTATTAAGTTATAATATACATAAACATAAAACTAAACATCATATACCTATATTTACACAGTGAACACTAACCAATAACCAAGGTCAAACCCTAAATAACACTATTTACAACATCACAATACAACATTTCAATTACAAAATAAAAGGCACAAACATGAACAGTCTTAATATCGTCTATTCCTTAATAGTCCCTGACCCATGGCATGAGATAGTCCTCCTTCCAGTGGGGTCCCTTGGGAGGTGTCCCGGAACCACCAGCGGCCCCTCCCCTTAGGGCCTTGACTAGGCCTTGACTTGTTCACCCAGCCCCTTCTCTGGGTTTGCCCGCCCCAACCGTCTTTCCCCTGTGGGACCCAAAGGCCCAGTGACTCATGGTCCCTCAGGTGGCGGTGGTCAGTGTGCAGCTCAATGGGGTCTTCTCTGCTGGAGCGCCTCTCCAGGCCTCTCCTGCACCACTGGGCTCCTCCCCACCCTGTGCCCTGCTCTGGGCATGCAGGGCTCAGCTCCTCCCAGCTGCTGTACCACTGCTGCTGGCTCCTGGGCCTCACGTTGCAGCACTACCATTTCCTCGTGCCTTGGCTCAGCACTGAAGGCTCTCTTAGCACAGGCTGGGTCCTTCAGGCTCCAGCCGGCTGTCCTCACAACAGGTGGCTAACCCAAGCAGCCTCCGCTGCTCCCTGGCTCCCAAGGCTCAGGCCTGTACACCACCCTGCGCACCAGGAGATGGGGCCTGAGCCACCTCACTGCAGCTCCAAGGCCTTTGCCCCATGCACTGCCCCATGCACTGTGCACTCCATTGGCCCTGCCAGGGTTGTAGGCTCAAGCTCCCAAAACCTGGGCTCCATGCACGAAACCACGCACCGTGATGGGCCCGAGCAGTATCACACCATTCCCAGGGCCAGGTCTCCATGCACCATCCCTGTGCGCCATCAGCAGCCTGAGCAGTCTCGCACCACTCCCAAGGCTGCTCCTCCAGTGGCACCTTCAGGAGCCCTGGGCCTATTGCCCGCAGGGCGAGAGCTCCCCAGCTTTTCTTAGCTCCCCTCTTCTTGAGTCCCTCGCTGCACCTCACCCTTGTGCTGGGCACGCAGCTCCTTTTAGGTGCTCCAGGGCTCCGCCCCTGAAGTCTTCAGACCAGACGGTTTACAGTCTTCAATCTGGTCCAGGGGCACTCTTCTCCCCCTCCCCTCAGGAAAGGATGGGCTCCACCAATCAAAACAGCAGGATCTCAAGCCTGGGACTCAACCCAAGCTCTAAAAGGTAAGCCTGCTGCAGAAGAATATGTTGTGCTTTTTAAGCTCTCTCCTTTTATTGTTCCACTAAGTAAAGGGGAGATCTCAACTTCTTACGGTTTCAAAGGCTGAAAAACTGAGCACGATCATGCACACGTTACTAAAATGATCTAATTACGTATTTATTTAAGGCAGTTTCACAGTATCTGCCTGGCTGTTAAGGGAAATGGTGACAAGCAACAGAACTAATGGAACAGTGCTGGATCTATGGCGATCATAGAATCATAGAAGTAGGGTC
>NW_017728914.1:19674891-19681736 GCF_001723895.1 Crocodylus porosus
GCTGGAGACTCTGCTTCTGGTACCCCTGCTTGTCTTCCACCGGGTCTTTTATCCTGGCTCCAGGGGTCTGGCTGAACAATCAGTCCTGACACGCTGTTATAAAGCATGCCCACACCGAGGAGGAAGCCAATATCAGCTCCTTTGGGCTCGGCCATTTTTTTTCTCTTTGCTTTTCCCTGCAGCGGCTCTGCCCACCACAGTTTCACTTTCACTGCATTTGACTTCTGGTTGGCATCCTGCTGCCTCTGCTCCTCATCCAGTAAGCTTTTTTCACACCCAGGTACACCCAAGGGTGTGCCCTATTCTCAGCTGAATGGCATGGGTGGGCAGGAGGGGGTGCTGTGAGAGGGATGCCAGAATTTCAAGCAGATCCCTCTTTCCTCTATAGAGTTAGCCCAAGCCCAAAGTTCTTAACTATATACAATTTATTAAGTTATAATATACATAAACATAAAACTAAACATCATATACCTATATTTACACAGTGAACACTAACCAATAACCAAGGTCAAACCCTAAATAACACTATTTACAACATCACAATACAACATTTCAATTACAAAATAAAAGGCACAAACATGAACAGTCTTAATATCGTCTATTCCTTAATAGTCCCTGACCCATGGCATGAGATAGTCCTCCTTCCAGTGGGGTCCCTTGGGAGGTGTCCCGGAACCACCAGCGGCCCCTCCCCTTAGGGCCTTGACTAGGCCTTGACTTGTTCACCCAGCCCCTTCTCTGGGTTTGCCCGCCCCAACCGTCTTTCCCCTGTGGGACCCAAAGGCCCAGTGACTCATGGTCCCTCAGGTGGCGGTGGTCAGTGTGCAGCTCAATGGGGTCTTCTCTGCTGGAGCGCCTCTCCAGGCCTCTCCTGCACCACTGGGCTCCTCCCCACCCTGTGCCCTGCTCTGGGCATGCAGGGCTCAGCTCCTCCCAGCTGCTGTACCACTGCTGCTGGCTCCTGGGCCTCACGTTGCAGCACTACCATTTCCTCGTGCCTTGGCTCAGCACTGAAGGCTCTCTTAGCACAGGCTGGGTCCTTCAGGCTCCAGCCGGCTGTCCTCACAACAGGTGGCTAACCCAAGCAGCCTCCGCTGCTCCCTGGCTCCCAAGGCTCAGGCCTGTACACCACCCTGCGCACCAGGAGATGGGGCCTGAGCCACCTCACTGCAGCTCCAAGGCCTTTGCCCCATGCACTGCCCCATGCACTGTGCACTCCATTGGCCCTGCCAGGGTTGTAGGCTCAAGCTCCCAAAACCTGGGCTCCATGCACGAAACCACGCACCGTGATGGGCCCGAGCAGTATCACACCATTCCCAGGGCCAGGTCTCCATGCACCATCCCTGTGCGCCATCAGCAGCCTGAGCAGTCTCGCACCACTCCCAAGGCTGCTCCTCCAGTGGCACCTTCAGGAGCCCTGGGCCTATTGCCCGCAGGGCGAGAGCTCCCCAGCTTTTCTTAGCTCCCCTCTTCTTGAGTCCCTCGCTGCACCTCACCCTTGTGCTGGGCACGCAGCTCCTTTTAGGTGCTCCAGGGCTCCGCCCCTGAAGTCTTCAGACCAGACGGTTTACAGTCTTCAATCTGGTCCAGGGGCACTCTTCTCCCCCTCCCCTCAGGAAAGGATGGGCTCCACCAATCAAAACAGCAGGATCTCAAGCCTGGGACTCAACCCAAGCTCTAAAAGGTAAGCCTGCTGCAGAAGAATATGTTGTGCTTTTTAAGCTCTCTCCTTTTATTGTTCCACTAAGTAAAGGGGAGATCTCAACTTCTTACGGTTTCAAAGGCTGAAAAACTGAGCACGATCATGCACACGTTACTAAAATGATCTAATTACGTATTTATTTAAGGCAGTTTCACAGTATCTGCCTGGCTGTTAAGGGAAATGGTGACAAGCAACAGAACTAATGGAACAGTGCTGGATCTATGGCGATCATAGAATCATAGAAGTAGGGTCGGAAGGGACCTTGTAGATCTTCAAGTCTGACCCCTTGCCTGGGCAGGAGAAAAACTGGGCTCAAATGATCCCAGCTAGGTAGGCATCAAGCCTCCTCTTAAAGACCCCCAGAGTAGGAGCCAGCACCACTTCCCTTGGAAGGTGGTTCCAGATCCTAGCCGCCCTGACTGTGAAGTAGTTCTCAGATCAAGCTCTATTAGCTCTCCATCATCGCCAGTGTACCACTGGCTTTTACAGTATTTGTCAGTAAATCTCAGTGCATTGTAGAAGGGAAGTCAGTAGCTTTACCCCATTTAAAGATGGGGAAACTGAGACAAAGACAAGTGTCATGATTTGCCCACATTCACCTACCTGCTCAGTGGTTAGAAGCCAAGCCTTCCAAGTCCCAGTCCAGTGCTATCTCCAGTGCTGAGGTTTTGTAGCTCCAAGTTACAATATAGCCCTGTGTTACAGTTACACATCACAAAGCAAAGGAGTGTTGGGCTATGTGAAGAACACTGGCCTATTAGGAAAAGGAAGTTGGTATATATTCATTGGGGTTTCCACAAGTAGAGTCATTCCCCGTATCTAAGAGAATTACATATCCAGGAAGAAAATTTGGTCCCTACTCATGCAGGAAGGAACCATTGCCCGTGTTTCTTTGAGACAGTCTCTGAGTGGAATTTGTGGAACCAGACTCCATAACACGCCCCATGGTTCACTGCCAGGAGAAGCAAATTCTCATGAATTCAGTTTCAGCCCAGCCTTCTGAAGTGCTCTAAGATCTACACACAATGTAGTTAATGGAGATTTTCAAGCATCCTTATAAAGGAACTCTCTTCCAGGTAGGCATTTTGCAACAGCCCAATAAATAGCATCTTAGTGGGGTATGCTTGAGATTAAGAATTGATCATTTTCTAGAATTCAGTTATTTTACCAATGCTCAATAACAACAACGAAGATTAACAGGGTGAAAATGGAAAATCTGATTCATCTTTCAGTATTTTCAGTGTTTGCTTATGAATTATAGCTGGGAAGATGAAAACAGAGATGAACCAGTTACATTATAGTCGGTGGCTGATTTCCCTCTCTAGCTCAAGATGCTGCAGAGAGCTTTTAATCATAATAGCATAAATTTTCTGCCAGTAGGCGAATAAAAAGTTGATTTGTTCTGTAGAATTTCATTATATTTTAACAGGTATAGAGAAATAATATAATGAAATTCTACAGAAAACAAATAGCATCCCTTCGTGTTGTGTTTAGACAGAAAACCATGGCAAGGCAGGTATGACTGTCTTATAGAGCTTCTCCTAGAGAGGTTTTTGAAAACTGTATGAGATCAAAGACCACAGGTGTCAACAGTTGTGGTAAGATTACATAAGACCTCACCCTCTATAGCTTATGAGTCTTCTATTCGGCTCTTCATAGCATGGGAAAGAAGAAAACTATCCCCTGCCCATCATAACAAATGCCTTAAGCATGATTCATAGACTATACTTTACCACCCATCCCTTAAGCCCAAAAAAAATACAACATTGCTTTCTCTTATTACACTGATTTCCTTCTCCTTCCTCTTTGCATGGGAAAAATCAGCATATCCATCATTACATTAGATGACATCATGAAATATAAAGAAAATAAGACCTCCTGCTAGAAGGCACTGGCCAAAAATCAACTGCTGGAGGTTAAGAAATTTCTCCTGTGGGAAGACCATTTCATTATCATTGCCCGCTACATGGTACTTCGCTTTTTTCTCTGATATATCTGGTCATTGCCACTAAATTGCATGGCTTGAGCCAGTGCGGTGATGTTCATTACTGTCCTGTTGGCCCTCTCCTCTTTTCTCTTTTCTTTACTTCATCTTTTGCATATTTTGCCCAGGAGCGAATGATGGGAAAATCACCACTGGGCAAACTCAAAGCAGAGGATGGAATATTGCAAAAACAATTAATCAGCTGCTCTTCCTGCATGCACCATAGAATAAGTCTCTTTCTCTAGACAGGAGCTTGCCTCAGAGAGCTATGCAGAGTCCGGCGGGAAGTCTGGTGTTTTCACTGTTGCATGAAGGGGCTTTGGTTTCTCAGTTGTCTGTTGCAGACGTGCCGCAGAAAATTTGCTCATTGCTCTTTGCACTTTCTCAACTGTTTCTCTGGCTGCTGCCTTGCCAATAAAGCAGCTTGTCAGAGAGTAAATTTTCTTTTTCTGTTTATGAGCCAGAAATAGAGTTCTTAATGGTCTTTCCATTGAGACAAAGATACAATCCATCTTGGACTGACTTCAAAAGGATCCTGGCTTGATTTAGGCTAATAAAGAGCGGTGTTGAACTAACAAGATTAAGGCCGACTTGTTTATGTGGTTCTTGCTGGATGAGATGCTTCAGGGTAGGCACAGTGATGTTTCTAGAGCTTGAGAGACTGCAGATGAATTTCTCTGTGACCTAGAAGGCACTGACCTGATTCTCTATGACCTCCAGCACCATGACATGCACTAGGGATATTTCATGTAATGCCCAAAACTAATGAACTCAAGAGTGCTGTGTTCTTTCCATTCCACTCCTTGATACAAACAGGCTCCATCACTCAATCTGCTGGTAATACATTACACCTGCCTTTGGCACAAAATGAGTGGCAGAGTCTCTCCATGGCAGGAACTGGTTCCCTTTATACTACACTCTAAGAGGCAGGGACTAAGATCTGTGAGGATGGAGGCGAAGGAGACTGCATCTGGAGCCTGAGACGTCATTGTGACAGATTCCAAATGGATATAACAAGACCTTCACGCTGAGCCTGCACTGGGATTAACAAGATAACTAATGATATTTACTCAGGACAGTCAAGTAGGGACAATCCCCCAAGTGGGCCGTCATGCTCTCTCCGCCCTGGATGGGCCCGTTTTGATGAGTTAACTCTCTAGATCTTCAAATAGGCATAGCATTCCAGTGGTTATATGGAGCCTGTGAGAGTGAACAGCGGGGCTGGGTATTCTAGGCTTACTGAGAAACAGTCACTAAAAATAGAGACCATCTGCAAAAATAATCTCATCCTGGGAATCCCAGTGTTATCCAGTGAGGGGGAGAGGGAACATTTTGAGCAAATTCAGAAGTGCTCATTATGTTGTCTAAGTGCAGTGGCAGAGCCCTGGCCATGGTGCCTCTTTGGCAAAGACACTGCCCTGGAGTCTCTGAAGCAGGACCTTAATGCAGTGGTGTTTATTTACGCATTCCTGATGCATGCAGCAAGTATTTATTTCCAGGCAGCTGGAGCATCCCAAGGCATGTAGGCAAGTACCCTGCTTTAGTGGAATGGGACTCAGCGGTAGAAGAAGCTATGTCCTGATTCCATTTCCACAAACAGCAAAGGTCCTCTTTAGATTCCTAAGGAGCAAAGAAACCTTTAATTGGGGAAAAGCAAATCAATCCAAAGCCCACCAGAGTCCCTTGGATGTGCAGCTGCTTAGTCAGGCAGGAGCCATAACAATACAGAGATCTAGAGTGCAAATATTTAGAGCAGTCCAAAAAAGAGTCATATTCTCCTCCTAGCAGCCACAGAAGCAGTAGCTAGAAGGCTACTTATCTACAAGCCTGCCTTTGTTCAGGTTTATTCCAAAAATCATGTCTATCTATCTCCTTCCCTGAGCTTCCAACAAAATTCCTTTAGGTACTAACTTCCCACCTTCTGTTATCAACGTTATCTCTCTTCATTCATAGTTTAGGTGGCGTCAAGAACTAACGGACTCACATTGCATCCTGAAAGGATCTTCAGTGCCCCTCAGAGCCTCACTTAACAATGTAAGCATTCTCGAACTTTCACAGATTTTATATTATTCTTCAAAGATCTGAAGCAGATGGGCTTTTATGTTGGAGCACATTCTGGAGGAAGAAAACCACTTGTATCTAAAACAAGGGACCAGGCTGTCATTCTTCCCTTTTGCTATTTCGTCCACTACATACACTTCCTGACATTTATACTTTAATAGCACTTATTCAGGTCATGGAAATGAGTGCAATGCCCCAATCAGAGCTGGTTGAATAACTGAGGGGTGGCACCTGGGTCAGATCAAAACGGAATTTTTCTCCTTGTGAAATGAAAAATTATTTTGAGTCAGCCTGACATGTTTAATTTGACTCAGGAATCCTTCCTTTCATTTTTTGGCTGTTTAATCCTTATTTTACCCATTGAATCTATATTTAAAGGAAAATTAAGTGAAAAATATGTTTTGAAATGAAGGGTCAAGATATTTTGTCTCAGACAAAGGTTAAAATGGGTTATGATAACCTATTCAAAGCTGTTCCTCCATTTCTTCTTTTGGCTGAAACTATGCACCTGCTGTGACCCGAATTCATAAATAGTTTCTCCTCCCCTGAACCTGTGTTTTTTTAGCAAAAAAAAAAAAATCTAGTTACTAGTTACTGAAATTTGCACCATTATGCACACCTCTATCATGGTGCAAGAACTGATGACAAATGCACAGGGAGCTATTTCTGCTGGTGTGTCTAAGGCTTTGTTGTGCAAGGTAGTTGTACCTCATCCCAGCACAGCAAAAAAGGAGAAAACACAGCTTGCCCTGGACTGTGCAACTTCCACCCTGCACACAGAGGAAAGGAACACTTCAAGTCTGTCAGCTCATTTCATTAAGTGCTTTAACATTAAAAGGAAGCTACATATGACCACATATGATATCTCAGAACATGACCACATTTCCTACCGTTAAGATCCCAGATTGACAGTACAATTACTTCCCCTCTGGATCTCATTGGATTAATACCTTGTGGAATTACCATCTGTGCAGCACAGCATGGAACAGTTTTCTTTCAAGAGAGGGTAGAAATAATGCTTGAAAGCAGAACTGCACATATATTTTCCTTTTCCCTCATGTCTCTGCCAGCATCCCTGCCTCCCAAACAAACCATACT
>NW_017728914.1:19684166-19685198 GCF_001723895.1 Crocodylus porosus
CAGGCCTACTGGGTTTCTCTACATCATAAGATTGTTGCGTGGTTCAGTGCCAAAGGGTCCATGCTGGGCAAGGACTGGCAGTAAGGAGAGGTAGTATAGGGCAAGAATGAAGCATACTGGCAAAGATCTGTTGAGACTGAGGGCAGCATTAATAGGGATTGTCATTTGTGATACTCGAAATCTGCTAGCAGGTCTTTGGTGGTTGGAGTTTCAGCATGGCAACGATTTAGGTGCTGCACATAAGGGTTGGCTTGCAAGGCTGCATGATAAACCTATTTGTGCACCTCTCCTCTCCACAGGGTGCTTGACTGCTTTCATAAGCACCCATTTCAAATGAATGGGCATCTTTCTATGGCCTGCAGAACCATGCTTCACTGAGAAACCGCTCCCTTTCCAGTTCCTGCAGTAATACACGTGCATTTTATCAGAATCTACCTGTTATGATCCATTATAACATATAACCATATGACCACCATAGCATATGGTTTTACATGCACTGCGTTGCCCAGGCTCAGACTTTATGGGATCCTCACTGCTGTGCATGCTTGTTCTCCCTTTTGCCAAGCATGCTGCCAGCATGCAGCTCTCCTTATCCAGCCCCAATCAAATGCCTTTCCTAGCAATTCTTCTCCTCTGTAATTAATTCCTGTGTATTGGAGGCCATGAGGAAGGGTGTGGGACATCCTCCGGATCCCCTTCATCAGCCTCTCTGAGGTACAACAACAAAAAAGAAAATGCAGGGAGAAAGAAATCTAGCATGAAACATAATACTTCACTCATATGGAGCCATGGGGACTGGGTCAGTCTGGGAGGCTCCTGAGCCAGCCCAGTGGTTTCCCAGTAAAAAATATTTACCCTGATCTGCAACATCCCTTTGCTTCCTTGAGTACTACACATTTATGATTTATTCCAGAGAAACATATCTACAGTCCTTCCTGCTCTCATATCATGGTGGACAGGACTAGAGAGGGGGTCCCTTGGGAAGGTGACTAAGCAGTCACAGGGAAAGCAGGAAGAGAAAAAACACACTGT
>NW_017728914.1:19685893-19713926 GCF_001723895.1 Crocodylus porosus
CCAAGCCTATAAGCATGCTGCGGGTTTTTCTTCCCAAGGTGGAGAAGCTTGCATTTATCGGTGTTAAACACCATCAGGTTCTCGTCTGCCCATTTCATGAGTCTGTCCAGATCCGCCTGGATCACCCTCCTATCCCTTCTATTACTTTTATCTTTTGGCCAATTAAACGTAGTGAAGGCAGATCAAAGCAAAAGGCAGCAGCAGTACCAAAGAGAAGTGCTACAGAGGCTTGGAGGATTGGCCAGATCCCATGTTAAGAACTGAGTGATCGAAAGTTATTCTGGCTCTTAGAGACCTTTTTGAAGAAGCAGCCAAAATAAGCAGCCTCAGGTTACAGCAACACTTTCACCCTAACACAAACCAAGGCCTGGCTTCTAAGGGAACTCGCAGGCTGCAATACCAAATCTGCAGCACTGGGACCCATTAAAAAAATTTCCATTGAAATATATTTTGACAGAAAATTGGATTTTAGCTAACTTGTGAAAGTGTTTGTTTTTATTAAGTCAACATTTTTCAGGTGAAAATCGGGGGGGGGATGGTTTGGGGCCATATGTTCATTCTGGGGGAAGAAAAGTCAAAGCTTTTCATGGCTTATTTGAAAACCTTTCTTTTTTTTCCATTTTCATCCACATTTCCTTCTGAAGAATTGCCCTTTTTGGCTGACTCTAATGTGTACTCAGCATTCTGACAGATGCCACAGTGTATCAGTGCTTCACACACATCAGTGGGTTCCTGTCTCCACTGAAAATGCCTTCACTTGAACAGCCTGCACCTACATCTGTGGTTTACATGACAGCTAGGCCATGTACACATACAGCACAATCAACCGGCATCTACAAATCTTCCTTCACACTTTGCCTAGAGAAAGGAGGACTCCAAGAGTGACCCCAATGCTGAGACAATGGCTGTCACAGTCAGGAAGACAGAACATCATAGGGTGCTGCTGCTGCTGTTTCTTCATTTAGTTATTGCTTCCTGATGTAATTAGATAATGAAGATTTCTGGCACATCCTAGAGCTATATGACTAAAGTACATGCCATACGATAGAGCCAGCACTGACTACCCAGCTCACACTGCCAAGGATACAGCGTCTGGCAGCGGCATACCCTGATGTCCTGTTGCTTCCCATGAAAAGCAATGGCATTCTGTCCAGTTACAATGGTGTGAACTCCCTCAGGCATTATACACCCTGCATGGCAGCTGGGCCACTTCCCATAAACTTCAAGGTTGCAGAGCACCATTACAACAGTAGGCTTATAACCTCTCTCTAGTGATTGTTGAGCAAGTAAAGACACTCAATCATGGTCTTCCCAGGTCAGTGGTGTTATCTGTCCACATTTTCCTCTGTTTGACCTCTTTTCCTCCTTCTCTTTGCTCCTTCTGAGCAGAACAGCAGACAAAAGTAAAGATCCGGATCTACAGCACTGCTGCATTAGAGCTTGGTTCCCACAGGCACGGGTCAGTTATAGTTTTGATGGGTTTGTCTTGCATGCTGACAGGACATTACAAGAATCAAAGGTCCAACAGAACTTCATCAGGTGACAGGCTGAGACCTGGTGGCACGGACTGCAAAGTAATAATGCTGCAGCATTATGTGGGTCTCCTGTGTGGGATGGGAGCAGTCTCATGCAAACAGATGCCCACCTGAGCTGGGGCAGTGTTGCAAGAGCATGAGATGCAGTCTTACAAGGGAACAAAGCATCGCAAGCCAGCAGCACTGTAACATGACATAATCAGGTAGCACATGAGGGAAATCAGTTGACCCACTGCATAACGATGCTGCTCTGCCTGCGTATGTAGATGCCAGGTGTGGTGAGGCTGCAGCACAATCCAATGGCATCATGCCCAGCTGCAAATGTCATGACCCAGGGATGCAAATCCTTTGCTTGTGCTTACAAAGGCAGAGACCCTGGACTGGGTCCCCCAGGGCTGGATGGATTTGGTCAGTATTCAAAGTGGGCTGCCACTTGCATCTAGAGATAGAACAGATCCAAAACGTGTCATCCCAAAAGCTTGCAGGGCAGGGAGGGGGAACTCAGTAAGAAGTATTCACACCAGAAGCACAGAGCTAGTAATCGCATCTGCTGATAGAGACAGAACTCCCCTCCCCTTCCCTGCTGCGCCAGCTCAGGGCTACCACACAGGGTGTCAGGGATGGCTGTGACCTTTTATAGAGCACACCCCAGCAGGAAAACTTTATTATTCCATAACAGTTAGAGATTTGAGGCAGATTAAGCTATCTCAGTAGTCCTGCCACCAGGGCTCTGTTGAAGCAGGGACAGATTTAATGAGTAGATTATCCTGTTCTGGCAAATAGCAAAAAAAAAAAGGCCCTAATCACATTTGTATACATCTGCATTCACATGAGTGAGGAAATTGTGCGTCCCAGCACTGGGGCCTCTCCTCAGAGCTGGTCTCTGAAGAATTGCTGAGTGTTTGGAAAGAGGAATGAGCCCTCTTAAATATCTTGTCCCTGAGTTGTTGGGGTATGTGGATCAAGTTTCAGGGGAAGCAGGGGGTAACATGGACAAATGTCTAGTGACTCAGCAGAGATACTAAGGCCTGTCACAGGAAGCCTGGATGGAAAAGGGATTGCAGCCAGCTCAGCTGACCCTCCTGCGGCACCGCAGGGAGCCCTGTTGAAAGGTCTGCATTTTGGCATACTGGCACAGAGCAGTTCTCATAGCTGGCTCAAGAGGTGGGTGCATGACGTAGGGACCCTCTGTGGGGAGACTGCTCAGAAACACCTACTCCACTTCTCATTGTAGGTTTTATTGACTGTGCTCAGTAATGTGTGGGATGAGCCTGGGGGCATATAAGTATTCCTGACAATGTGGTGAATACCTCCTTGCCTGAGTTACCTACCCAGGGACCTAGCTGCCCCGCTGACTTACTCTAATGCTAAAAGCCTTATCTTTCCAGGCAGGGCACTCGCCAGCTGGCTCCAGGAGCCAGCTGTCATCCCCACTGCCCGCGATGTCCCTCACCTGTCGGAATGGTGACTCAGCATTTCTGGCACCACAGCCGCTGATCATCAGAAACCAAGCGTCTCTGTGTTTGCCCTTTGTGTTTGCACTACACCGGCTCATTTTCCACCTTTGATTTTCACGAGTCTTTTGTGATCCCAAACAAAATCAATAAAAAAAGGGGGGGGGGAGGGGGGAGAATCCAGGCTCTTCAGGATATTGCCATCACTCACAGGTCCTTTTTTCCCACCACAGTGCGTGAGTAACTGCTTGTCAGAGTCAGTGAGAGATACTCACATTTTGTGCTGGAGACCAGCTGTGTCCAGGTTCTGATCTGCTGTTATTTTGCATCGAGAAATTACCCAGTGGGGCATAGAAAAGTCCCCTCAAAAATGTAATCACAAATAGATGAAACACAAACACTGAATCTGGTGAATATGGTCTCGTTCAGCCTTCCATCCAGTGCTCAAACCACAGTTGTCTCTTTGGTATTTTGGCACTTAAGAGCCCAACATATCACTGACTGATACAGTGCTACAAATGTTAGTATCAAGGGAAATGCATACAGTGTGCTGCTTACATCCCAATGAAACTGGGACATTTAAGTCCTACTTCCATGTTCATGAGAGTACTGTCTTCTTGAACTACGCAACTTAACATCAGGCAGAATGTAGAAGGAGAATGGCCCACCGAAGTGCATATTTCTAAGCAGCTGCACATAGTCTAAGAGTGGAAAACTCAAGTAATACATCTCAGACCTAGTGGGACAATCCTCCAGTCTTTTAACTTAATTCCAAAACAAAGAATCAGAATGAAAAGGGTTAACCACCTTGTAACAAGCTGCTCCCAGCCCCCCAGGGTTATAACAAAGCTTACCTCTGTCTAGAAGCTGAGGCTTCCTTTTCCCCAGCTCCCAAAAGTTTCTTTCATTCCCACACCCGCCACTGGCAGGCTTCCTCCCCTCTCAGATCAGGCCTGGATTTATATCCCTAAGCCCTGCTGAAGGGGGAGAGAGATATCCAGGCATGCCTACTTGACTTAATAAGCTTCCCCTGATCTGTAGCCTTTCCCAGCTATTTAGCCATTCCTGGCCTCCAGGCTTGAGTCTCTTTTGAGCTACCTGCTGCATTCCCTTTTGTCTGTAAGTCCCAAAATTTTGACTCCTGAAAGGGGTCTGCTCCCCTCTCCTCTCCTTTTGTTGCACACAGGTGACAGAGTTTGGGTTCCCTATTATACCCAGCTACTGTTCTGCAGCCTCTGTAGTATACAATAATAGCCCTGATCTATCCTGCACCAGTCTCCTCTGGGCACACCAGAAGGGATAGGTGAAAGCATCTAGGACCCAGCTGAGACCTCAGGTTTGTGTTAGCTGGGTGGAGTCCCAATAGAGCTTACAGTAAGCTGCTCTAAACTCCACCAGGTGATAACTCCCAGGCAGCCATCCACCATCTGGACATAGGCAGAATACAGGGTACTCTGTTCATCCCCATCACTTGGAGGGAAAGATGATTAGGAACAGACAGCATGGATTCACCGAGGGTAAGTCATGCCTCACCAACCTGATTGCCTTCTCTGATGAGATGACTGGCTCTTTGGAAACAGGGAGAGCAGTGGATATGATATACCTTGACTTAACTAGGCTTTTGATACAGTCTCCCACAACATTTTCACAAGCAGCAGCCATTTTTTGATGCCAAACAAAAAAAAACATCAATAAAGAGGGGAGGAGCAATCCAGTCTCTTCAGGATATTGCCATCACTCACAGGTCATTTTCTCCCACCACAGAGCATGAGTAACTGCTGGCAGAGTCAGCAGGAGATATTCACATTCTATGCAGGAGACCAGTTGTGTAAGGTACTCATTTAGTGTGATTTCCAAACTAGAAAACCAAGAAAGTACATGTTGGATGAAGGAACTGTAAGGTGAACAGAAAACTGACTGGATTGTCAGGGTCAGAGGTTAGTACTCAGTGTTTCAATGTCTAGTTGGCAGCCAGTATCAAGTGGAGTGCTCAGGGGTCGGTCCTAGAGCCAATTTTGTTCAATATCTTCATCAAAGATCTGGAAGATGGGATGGAGTACATCCTTCAGCAAATTTGCTGATGACACAAAGCTGGGGGAAGTAGCAGATACACTGGAGGATTCAGAAAGGACTCAAGAAATTGGAGGATTGAACCAAAAGAAATCTCATGAGGTTTAATAAGGACAAGTGCAAAGTCTTGTACTTGGGATGGAACAATCCCATGCACCAGTACAGGCTGGGGGCTGACTGGCTAAGCAACAACTCTGCAGAAAAGGACCTGAGGGTTACAGTGGACAATGATCTGGATACAAGCCAACAGTGTGTCCTTGTTGCCAAGAAGGGTAATGGCATACTGGGCTGCATCAGTAGGAGTGTGCCAGTAGATCAAGCAAAATGATTCTTCCCCTCTATTCAGCACTGCTGAGGTCACATGTGGAATACCATGTTCTGTTTTGGATCCCCCACTACAGAAAGGATGTGGACAAATTGGAGAGTCTGGAGGCGGGCAACAAAAATGGTTTGGGGACTGGGGAGCATAACTGCTGAAGAAAGGCTGAGGGAACTGGGCTTATTTAGTTTAGAGAAAAGAAGACTGAGGGGGGATTTAATTACAGCCTTCAACTACCTGAAGGCAGGTTCCAAAGAGGATGGAACTGGACTGTTCTCAGTGGTGGCAGATGACAGGAGTAATGTTCTCAAGTTGCAACGGGGAAGTTAGGTTAGATATTAGGAAGAACTTTCTCAGTAAGAGGGTACTGAAACAGGTTACCCAGAGAGGTTGTGGAGTCTCCATCCTTGGAGGTTTTTAAGACCCAGCTAGACAAAGTCTTGGCTGGGATGATCTAGTTGGGGCTGGTCCTGCTTTAAGCAGAGGGTTGGACTTGATGACCTCCTGAAGTTCTTTTCAGGCCTAATTCCTATGATTCTATGGTTCTTTCTCACTTTTCCCCATATCTGGCATCCCTCTGTGTTCCTAAGGGGAAGTACATAGGAGCCAGATTTATGTGAGCTGAGAAAATGTGGCTGGCTTCCCACTTTGGACTGGGAGCACAGCAGGGACTGGGTTGCTACCTTTTCTTACCAAATCCTTCTATGTCCCTTTTATTCTCACAGCACCATACTCCAAAGCCCTGCCGTTCCTCTGCTGTTCTGGTCCAAGATTTTCTCAAACATGGCTTTCCAAATGCTTCTCTGGTTGCTCCAGGACCACCCCCCTTTTACTACTTTACTACAGCACACTGCTAATCTGACTTAGGGCCTCACTCTGCTACATTCTTTGTTGTTTTTATGTCCACTCCTAAACGTGTCTCCCTTTCTGTGTCACTGCCTTCCACAGCTGCTCAGGACCATCACCCCCTGTGTCCTACAGCAGCCAGAACCTCAGTGCTAAGCCCTGCTGTGCTAAGGGCTTACAATATATCAGGGTTGAAAAGTCAAGAGTCATCAAAAAGGCTTTATCTGCTTTTAACTTCCCCAAGAAAAAACAGCCAAGTGTGTAATAAAAGACTGAGTTTTTGTGCTATTTGCACCAGCTGAATCCCTTATTCATTTATGTATCTGAGCAGAGAACTGAGCTGTAAGGGGGATCCACCTGGTTGTGGTTGGCTTGTATCAATCACAGTTCTGAAATCCCTGATTAAGATAAACAGTTTGCTCAATGGTTTTCTAATTACAAAGAAAAGCTCCCGAAAAGGGACTTCGTTCACAGCTCAGAACTGTTTGGGAAGATAATAGCTTACATTGCTCTAGTACCCTTCATCCCATAGGATCCTAAAGCACTCTATAAATTTCTTTTATGCACATGGATTACTTGACTCACGGTTGAAATACAGCCACTTCTGGGGGAAAAAAACAGCTGTGCGCAGAAACTCTGCACTACTGCTTGAGTCAGGAATTCAATAGAAAGTACCATTAGAAATTGAGGGAGGAAGACTCACCTGTTTGAGAGGTGGGCAAGGGTTAGGACTAACATGTTTGGCCTTGTGGAAAGTGCAGTGGAAACTTTATTAGGAACCATGAATTTTGATCTAGTTCTTTTCTGCTCCTGACAAACCAGTACTGCGCCTTTGAAAGTGTGTTGCTTTTCAAGCTCTGGGGCATTGACTTTGTTCTGACTCAAAGGGAAAAAAGCATCCCCTACTGAAAATACATCTGCTCAGAACAAATTTAGTTGCACCAGCCAATTCATCCAAAATTTGTTCTCCTCCCTCTGAAAGCGCTACACCATAGGCTTAAAAGAAAAACCTGCACACAGCCAGAAACAGAAATACAAGCCCTGTATGCATGCACTCAGTGCCTGTTGATTCCAATCTATGTGGAGTAATAGAAGGGTGATAAACAGACTTAGGAAAGAAGTCTCCATTGTTTTTTGGGGTGGATTTTATAAGACTCAGGTTATACATCATGGAATTACAGATGTCAATATTTATTACTTGAGTTCTGGAGGGAAAAAAAATCCCATGACAACGCCCCAGCATCCTGTGTATGGAAACAGTGTGCAGAGTGCAGAACTGCACTGGAAACAGGATTCACTCCAGAGATCTCACTTGCTAATGTCACAGGTGCAGTCTCTGGCTGCATTGACACTTTTTGCCCTTATTTCCTGATCCCTTCCCAGTTTCTGTATGAATTCAGAACTTGGCTTCTTGATGTTGTTTACAAGCCAGTAAGTTTGGAGGCTTGGAGTGGTCACAAGTGAAAGATGCAGTTGCTCATGGAAGTGTGCATGCACTTTTGAATGTTAGTGTTGGGGAAGTGTTAAACTGACTGCCCTACAAAATAACCCTCCTTCCTAGAGCTGATTCAGCCTGGATAGCAACAGTTCTGAGTGCTTGGATGACTGGGATAATTTTACTTCCTTTGCTAAACCCTCCCTCTGGAAAACTCCTACTGGAAGGAGTTGATGCCACAGAAATACTTCTGAAGAGGTATTTTCTTTCCCTTTGCAAAGCACCCAATTGCACTGAAAGGCTAGATTTTTGAAAAGACTGTTAGTGGGACAGGATCTCCACTGTGCTGTTCTTACAAAATCATTCATGCCCCCAGGTTCTAAACCAGCACAGAGCAAAGTATATAAATGTTTTCAAAAGGCACTTTAATGTTTATTGGCCCCAGACTACTGGCTCCCTTCTTGGTCCTGGTAGCAAGAAAACAGTTGTTATTTAAATGGAAAAGGAAAAAAATAGCTTTCCCCTTCCGCTCCCTTGCAAGAACATTCATGGCAAGCAATGGGAGAAAATGTGTTGGAAACCCCTTAAAGATATTGGCATCATGTCCCTAGATGTAAATCAGAAAGATCTCCACTGAGCTCTCCACCCTAGCCCCCCAGGGGTGAATGGGCATCAGTCAGAAACGGACCTTTGGAGTCTTCCACAGCTGATTCCCCATTCCCACCAGATGTCTCTGCCTATTTGTGTTGGTTTCCATATGATGGAGGTCTGTCTATCTGTAAATCCTATGGCTGGGTCAGTGCAGCTGAGAATGCATTACCATGTTTCTCAAGCTGAACCAGGGGAGAAAGATGCCTGGCATTGCAGGGTATTTGTCTCGATGCATGGTCCTTCCAGAGGCAGATTGCTACTCCTCAGCTTCAGCCTCCGATCTGAGATACTATTTTATTAGCAGTGGAATATTTGAGTGGGTTGAACGTGCAGCAAACAGAGGCTACCAACCACAAGCATCTGGAGGCCAGTTGGCACCAACTCCTTGTTTGCACAGGGCAAAACTGGGCACAGCCACCACAGCGGGTTTCCAGCAGTGCTAAAACAATGCAATCAGAACTGGAAGGGCAGCTTCGCCCTCTGCCAGAGATGGAAGCTAGTAGAAAATATTAGGGGCTTCCTTCTCCTTGGAAATATCACCAAGAAGAGCAAGTTACCCTCTCTACCTGCAGCTACTCTTCTGTAAGCCTTGAAATGATGTCTCTCTTGGAATCAATCATCTGACTGCTTACTATGGACACCAGCCCTGCAAGCCTTGTTTTATGAAGTGACTGTGACCCCTAGAGGTGAAAGGTGAACTCTTTTGCAATGGTTTGGCTCTGGTTGTCTGCCTGAGATTTTTCTTCCCCCTCTCCGAGCAAGGCTTTACCCTGACAACAAATCTGACCCTTTCTGCAATGGCAGGAGCAATCCTCAGGAGGACTGAAGTTCTCTGAATCTTGTGAGCTGCTTTTTTGAGTTTGCAACACTCAGTCCAGTGCACAAACCTTTTTCCCCTCTGTAATTTGGATTTGGGTGAGTCAGTATTTTTCTAAAGCTGTTTTTCTAGCTAAAGGGTAGGCCTGTGTTATGTTGTAAGAAAAGGAGAACTCCCCTTCCTGGCTCTCAGATAAGGCTCAAGCAGTGAGTGCCTTGTACACAAACCACTTTTCATGGGAAATATCTCTGTTCCTCTCTGCTCCATTTTCTTCATGCTTGTTTTTCACTTTGTCCTATTTTTTATCCATGGTTTTCCCTGAATTTTTTCCTCTCTCTCACTTTTCTTTCCTTTTCCAGCGGACCACAAAATCAATAACATCCAAATATAGTCAAACTTTTGAACCCACAGTGGTTCAGTGAGGTTGAAATGACATCAGGCAAGGTCACTTTTCTCTATCTGGGGTAGTGCTAGGGCTCACAGTTAATGACTAAACTAATATTTTGCTGCTGTTTATATGTCCAGCGCCTTTATGACCAATCCTGATGTGGGACATTCTCTACCTCTACTGGTTTCAGCCTCTAGGTCTTCTGTAGGCAATGTGGGACTGCCTATGTGTGTGCTACATGTGTATGGTGTCCAAAACAATAGGCTCCAATATTGGATAGGACTGTTGGGTGCTGCTGGAATGCAAATCACATGTAGTACTGATTGTCCCCTGGGAAAATCTCTGGACTTTCTGTGAACAGCTGGAAGGACTTTGTGTCATTGAACTGTAGGATGTGAGCTTTAATGCCTTCAATAAAACCTTTGTTGTTTTCTTTCTTCCTTTCTTTGCATTTGCAATTGAAAATCTCAGAGCAAGGAAGCAACACATCAGTAGAGAAATCATTGTGGTCCCTCAGAAGCAGAATGTGCACAGGGCACCAGAAGCATTAAGTATCCCATTTGATGGTGAGTGTCTTTGGGAATTTCAGCTCTTGGACTTCCTAACAGTAAGCACTATAATTGCAGATATGGCACAAGGAATTTGACTGTGCCTAAGAAACCAAAATCTGTAGAACAGTGAACAATTATGAAGATCTGCAGGGATCTATTCTTATATTCCTAAAGTGGACCCTACTGAATGGAGCTTGGATGTACAATGGGGAACAAATATGGATTGCTGTTGCTCCCAGGATTTACCTGTCTGAAGGCCTGAACCTGCATATGCAGGGCAGAGGGCCACGTTTAAGGACCTGCCTAAATCATGGCACGACAAAAGGTTTTTCATGGTCCACTCGTGGTGCATGGAGCCAATTTCATGGGCATCTTGCGGCGGCGCTGCCCCTCACCACTGATTGGTCGAGAGGCCTTGGCAGGGGGAGGAAGGATGCGGGTGCAGTTGCCATCTTGTCTGCTGGCCTTTGTGCTGCCCCACCAGCCGGCACCTTCTCCTCCTGGCAATGAGGACAGCATTTTATTTTTATTAAGTTTGATTGTTGTTGTTCATTTCACAGATTTCATGGATAATCTCACGTTTCACAGTTTCCGAGAAATCTGCGCAACCTCAAATTAAGTAGTCCCTAGCAATGATACTTTCTCAAGACTGGCTTTACCTGGATTGTGACTGGTGTTTATTAGTAGATCTCTATAAAAGCTATGCAGAGGATGCTTTATGCAGCCACACAACAATAATTGTTATTGGTCCTATATGGCCCAGGAGATTTCCATGTTCTTGGTTCCATTCGTGGGCATCTTATCTATTAAATATTGATATATTTTCAAAAACAGAGTATTCATGTAATGCCTCTCCTTTTACCAAATCTCAATAATTTCAATTATAGTCTTTGAAGTGGCAAGACAAGTTGGCTGCTCTTCTAATTTTCCTTCCCTCCTGCTGTTTTCTCCAAGGAGATTTCCACACAGTCATACTTTCCAACCTCACCTTTGCCAGCTCCTGAGGGCTGCCAGTAGCTGAATTCTTTTGCCCATTTCCCTTACATTTTCATTCATGTGAAGAAGACTCACCTGGGCCAAAACAGTCTCTGGCTCATCTTTTGAAACAA
The DNA here is from genome assembly GCF_001723895.1 of Crocodylus porosus. Classification (NCBI taxonomy): domain Eukaryota; kingdom Metazoa; phylum Chordata; order Crocodylia; family Crocodylidae; genus Crocodylus; species Crocodylus porosus. The sequence continues at coordinate 19,697,069 of NW_017728914.1, forward strand.
AAACTACAGTAGTAGGGCTGCACTGCTACTTCCACCACGAATAGGCAGAAATTGTTTTTGCACATGTGCTCCTCCCCTCCAGTAGTAGGGGATAAATACTCTACTGGTGATCTGGTCCTCTGTGCTATCAAGTCACCTGAGTTCTTATTGCTAACTAGGGTCAAATGTGGTCCCCAGCTGGTATTCCCCAACCCCTGAGATGGAAAAACTGCATCTATCTCACGAGCATGAGCAAAACCCTTCTATTTACATGATGGAAATATTTCATCACTGTCACCTATGCATAATCTCCATCCTGTCACCCAATACCACCCAAAGCCTAGAGCTGGTTAGTCTTCAAAGCGCTGCTGGCCGCTTTCCAATAAGTAGGTTTCAATTGTCTTGGCTTATCTTCACTGCTAGGACTTTAGAGATATGCTGCTTACGGATCCACTCGTTCACCAGTGACATCGCATTCAGTACCCATCCACTGTAGGATCTGGGCCATCAGCTTTACTTGCTCCATTTCTTGTCTTTATTATTGTTTTTTCTGATAAAGGGAGGGTGGAGCCGGACATCACCATTGAGGAAACTGAGTTCAGTGCATGTGAGTAGGGGAAAAAAACATTATTAGAACATTATTATTGTCTGTCTCAGACTGGAGTTTCAGATCTTGGATCAAATGAAAAAATATGGGTTTTGCTGAAGCCTGTGTTCTGCTAGGGGCTGGAGTCAAAAGGATGGACCTGGACTCGGTAGTTTCTGCAGACAGTGTGATGGTTCAGGACGACAGACGGAAACAGAGAGACCATGTATCTTCCAGACCCAGGAGAAGGACCTGTTACACTTAATTAGCAGATGCAAAATGTGTACCCGCTGGACTGGCCAAAAGCATACAGTAAGATAGAGGGGGACAACCTTCATGGCAGGCATGCCACAGATGAGCCGTGCACCCTCTCCAAGTGTCACTCTGATCCCCTTCCCCTGCCTAATCTACTGCTCTGCTTTCTGCCACCTGTCCTATCTGCTGCTGTAATGCCTGTCCTCTCCCCAGTCTGCCACATGCCACATATACAAGCTACCTGTGCTACTTGTGACCCTGTGCTGCAGGTTGGCTACCCCTGCAGTAACATAAGGGGATCTCTCTAACCTATGTCATCACTGATCAGATAATCTTATGGTCCTATTGACCAGGCTGCCCCAATCTCCTTGACATGCAGGGAGCAATATGACTGCTTAATATTTGGAGAAGGAAAGAAATGAATCCATGGAGAAGGTCTAAAAAAGTAATAGAGCCAAGACAGGGAGAAGCAGGGGGATGAGAAGGCAAAAGTGTCACAGGTGCAACCCCCAAACAAGCTCTGGTGTCGCAGTAGCCCCTGTGTGCAGCATCGTGGTGGTATCTTTTGAGGAGCACTCATAGATTCACAGAAGTTTAGGGCATTGTCTCTTGTTTCAAAGGAAGCAGCCTCTATGCTTCAAGCAGGAGCATGCTCCGCCAGGTCTCACAAGCTCACTCAGAGTTTATTCAAGATGCCCAGAGCAATTCTTTTGCTCCTCTCCTTTCTGCATTTGCAGAGTATTTGTTTGGGTGCTTAACAAATACTGCGTGGATACATTTCTTCTGAGCCGCAAGGCCTTTTTGCATCAGGACACAGGCTGTGCTATCTAGTATATGTGAAATAATCTGGGGATTCAAACTGGAGATGGGAAAATTAGCTGACAGGCCTGGAGGCCATTTGAGAAATCAGACAAATCTACTGAAGAGGCATTTTTTTTGTGTGTTCTCACAGCTACAAATATAGAACAGAGAGCAAGTCTTCTCTGGCAGTGTCTGAGTATCTGTCTTGCCATCAGTATAGCATTTGACTAATATTTGCAACCAGCCATGGCAGCTGACAAACATTCAGTCACACCTTTCAAAGATGAAGATTTGGAGAGCTGGAAGTTTGATCCAAATATCCCAATTTGAATATTTGCTGATTAGAAATTGCCTCATTTGCACAAATATAATGTTATCCAGTCCAACAGTTCTCTTCTTTTTGCCCTCTTTCTCTGAGCCTTCACTCCTAAAGCTCTCATCATTTCTTTTACCCTCTCCTTGATTCCCCCCACCCCGTTTCTTCCCATCTTTCCTGAGTTTCCCTGAACTTCCCAAAGGCAGCTTGAGAAATGTGAGAGTCGGGCAGTTACTCAGGAGTCCAGAAAAAGGCTTTGCGATTTATACAGCCCTCAGGGGACTTGCAAATGATTGAATTTGGGATCCGCAGAGCCCATCTGCCAAGTAATCTTGACAGCCTTTCCGTACAGGGATGCAACCTTGTGAGGAAAACTTCTGCATAACCATATAGTGAGTGGCCTTTTCCTGTTCTGAAAATGTCTTATATTTTGAAACTACCTCTGCTTTTTGGCTGTGGGCATGTTACATACATTATATGGTTTGTCTGGAAGTTGTTCAAAAGGTATTTTCACTTAAGGAGAATATTATGCATCGTATGTTTATAAAGAAAATTGCTAAACAAAGTGGAGGTACAAGCTTCTGGGACTGGAAGTAAATATTTTAGTAACACATAAAGTAAGTCTGATGGGGGCCCTACCAGACTGATGATTTTAGCCGGTCACGGCCACCCATTGGGCCTACAGGTCCTTGGCCTTCACATGGCACTGCTGCACCGACCAAGAGTGGCCCCGCGTACACATCCCAGCCGGCAGGGCCTCATAAATGTATGTATTCAAGTGCCTGCCCAGGCAAACTGCCTCAGGGCATCCTCCTTGCCTCACAGCACCACAAGGATGCACACCTCCTCTCGGGTCCATTTGCCACCCCGGGGGTCCGAACAGGTGGGTGCACATAGACGGAGCCAGAGCTGGATATGGGGGAGGAGGAAGACATCATGCCCCGTGCTGGCTGACTGGGCCCCCGTGCAGCTGACCTGTGATGCTGGCCTTGGAGGGCTGACAGCAGCACTCCCAACAGAGGCAAAGCCAGGGAGTCACAGCCGCTCAGCCAAGGCACTTCACCACGGTCCTGCACAGAGAGAGAGATGGGGAGCGAGCAGTGGGGAGCAGGTGCTGGCTCTGGTGGCACAGCCAGCAAAGCCAGCAGCACTGATGGGATCACAGGGCTGGACAAGCGGTTCAGCAAACTGCAGCCCTTTGCAGCACTCACCTGTGGCCAGACAACAACTCTAGAGAGGTACAGACCCAGCAAACAAAGCCTGTGGACTGTCCAGGGGGGCATACGGGGCCTGCCGGGCTGCTGTAGCTGCCAGCAGCTCCTGCCAGCTCCCTGGGGTGTGTCCCCCAAGGCATACAATGGCTGCAGGATTTTATACCCTGCAGCTTGGGGCTGCCAGATAGCAGCCAAGGCCAGCAGCAGGAGAGTGGGCTGGGCTCCGGCTGGGCTCCTAGTAGCTGGGCAGACCCAGCCAGGAGGTTCCTGCATTACTGCATCTACATGTGTATTACTGCACAGTAACTAATCGGGTGTAAATTTGATACCTGCATCATGTCTAAGTTGCCATAGCTACTGCACCATATACATGTGCCACATGTATAAGTTGCCATAGCTCCTGCGCAGTACAGGCATGTACATAAAGACATGCGCCTGTTCTGTACAGTAATTTTAGGTTACTGGGCAGTAATTAGGTTACTGCACAGTAAATGTGCAAATGTCAACATGCCCAATGACTTGGGTCCTAGAAGCAGTATAGCTGTGTTACTACAGCACTCCATCCAACCAATACTGTTTATTTATCAGCACCCAAACTGGCTCATTTAGAGGGTCTCTGCCTAGGCATTTTGTTTAGATTTACTGTGTAGATTTACCCTGTGACTATACAGGATGCTAAAATAGCCTTCAGACTAAGCTAAAAGATTTTAATTTCCTCACTCTTGACTGTAGGCTTTTCCTCTTACTCATTTCCTCCTTTTCCTGTGGTCTAAATGTCAGAGGGGCAGTGCAAATTTGGGACAGAACTCCTCTCTCAGTGATGCTAAACTTAACTATATGGCAGTCCCTATTTGTTATTAGCTCTGCTACATTAAGCCACATGGTCATTTCTCATTGCCTTGTTCTGATAGGATGCAAAGGGCTTGAATGGCATTTTAGTTCAATATAAAAGACAATGGCTAGTTTATATATATGGTAATAAAGGGCTTTGTTACTTAACCTTATCAAGGAGTTTGCCTTCCTCACAGGGCTAGAGATGCTGCCAAACTGTTGGATTAACAGGGAGGCTCAGATTACCCCAGCCTGCATTCTTCCTTGGACAGTAACCTTTCCTTTCCTTGTGTTTTCTCCTCTCAGATGGAAAACCCTGGTTAGGCATCATTCCTGAACAGAAGTTTGCTGTTCAGAGTGGCTGTATATATTATGGCTATTGAACCAACTAAGGAACTATAACCCATATTTAAATTCCTGAGCTAACACGACAAAAATCAATGGAGTTGTGCCAGAAATGAATTTGTCCCCATATGTTATGGAGCATTACTTTATCTCTGCAATGTCTTTCACTAGAGCACTGTACCAGTCCAACTATTATTAGAAGACATATCTGGTAACAGTTCACTGAAATCTTGCTCTGGAATGACTTCCCTTCTAAACTCAGTATACTTGTGTGAGTCGGCAGCGATCCAATCCGGCTTCGGATCCAGCCGCTTCGGATGGCCGTGATCCAATCCGGAGCTCTGGACCAGGTTTCCACCTCGATCCGGCTGCCTTGGAGATCTGGCTATAGGTTATAATGGGGGATGAATGAAATATCTATAACTTTGTTATTTTAGCTCCAATTTGGGTACAACGTGCCAGGATTGTAGCCTCTGCTTAGAGCATGAAGCCTGCCAATTTTCAAGCAGATCAGTACAGGGGTTTGGGGGTAACTGTACCCCAAATTCTTGAAAGCAAAACTCCTGTCATGTCTATGTGTTACACTACAGGGGGCTGAAAACTTCAGGGATGCTAGCCCTTGGTGAGGCCACACAACCTGCTAAGTTTCAAGAAAATCAGTGCAGGGTTTTGGGGGGAACTGCACCCCAAGCTGCTGACAGGCAAAACTCATCCTGTGGGTGAGTGCTTGGGCGACTGCTGCGTCTGTCTTGGGGCACAGGGGGTTAAATCTAGTGCAGGCCTGAGTGCTGGGCCCTGCCAGGCCACAAAGCCTGCCAGCTGTGTGCGTCTCGCTGGGGCAGTCTGTCATCCGGGGCCCTGCACCCCAAGCTGCTGACAGGCAAAACTCATGATGTGGGTGGGTGACATTGTGTGTGTTAAGGTGCACCCTTTCTGGCGCTGTGGCCTCTGCACAACACGGCAGTGTGCCTCACTGAGGCCTCCTCCTCCCCTACAGCCTCACACCCAGTCCTCCACTTTATGTGACAACAGGTACAATAACTTAGCTGGCTCAACACCAGTAGCATCAGCATCAAAGGTACCCACACGAAACTGTCACACAGCCTGTTGTTTTATAAAGGAATTGACAGCAAGAAGTAAAGATGTGTTGTGTTGTGTTGTGTTGTGTTGGACATTGATGTTATTCATAGTGTGTGATGGCTTATCTTGTGTTTATATGTGTATTATGGGGAAAAAAGGAGTACTTAAAAAAATGTATCTTTGGAAGCTTTAAGGTTGAAAACCCCTTTGTCAGGCTGAGGAAGTACCTGCAGTTGATCCTGGATGGAAGGAATAGTAAAGAAGCCAGAGGCTGGGCTGGCATGTAATGCAGGCAAGAAAGCCAGTCAGTGAAAATGGAAATGGAGGCATCAGGGGGTGAGGGACAGGCTGGGGTGGTGGGTAGGGGGAAAGGGGGATGTAGCAGTGCAGGTAAAAGTGCAGAGGTGCCTGGGGAGTCAGATGTCCAGCGGGTCACAGTGTGCCAGACCTCCGCTGTCTATATTGAGTCCATGAGTTTCTGTACTTACTACCTAGGAGGCTGATGAAATGCAGTTCATAGGCCCAGCTTTGAAAAGTGGTTTGTACATTCAAGCACCTAAACTCATCACCAGAACTGAAGCCAACTTCCTACAGCTCAAAACACAAAACCTGCCAACTATCTCCAGTACCCCCCAAACTGCACACCAGACTCTATCAAAGACAACAAAACCCAACTACCTGTGGGGGCACAGTCCTCACCAAAAAAACACTCTGCCTCCAGTCTCTCAGGCCTGATCCTGAAAGGGAACAAATTACAATGCAAACCACTTTTCAGAGCTGTGTCTATGAACTGCACTCCATCAGCCTCCTAGGTAGTAGGTACAGTAACTCATGGACTCAATATAGACAGTGGAGTTCTGGCACACTGCGACCTGCTGGACATCTGACTCCCCAGGCACCTCTGCTCTTTTACCTGCGCTGCTACATCTCCCTTTCCCCCTCCCCCCCACCCCAGCCTGTCCCTCACCCCCTAATGCCTCCATTTCCATTTTCACTGACTGGCTTTCTTTCCTGCATTGCATGCCAGGCCAGCCTCTGGCTTCTTTACTATTCCTTCCATCCAGGACCAAGTTTCCAAAAAAAAACTGGGCAAATATAAATTCAGAGAAAAAAATTATTGTAATACCAATAATAATTGAATAGAATAGCTAAGCTAAGCTAAGCTAAGCTAAATCCTACCCACTCCTTCATAACAAGAAAGGAGCAGGCAAGTCTCAGTCTGAGCGTTCCTCTCTCACACAGCTGCTGACAGGGAACAAGCTGGAAAAGGCACAGGAGGGCTGCAAACAGAGGCTTTTATGCTGTTTCTAGTCCCACCCCACAGACACTGCCATTGGAAAGGTAGCCAGGGAAAAAGCCTTCTCACTGGCTACCTACAAATGTCAGTCTTCTCCCCCGCACTCTCCCTCCCCCTTCTAATTGTGAATCAAGATGGCTAAAGCGGGTCCGAGGCATCCGAAGCGGATCCGAAGTGCTTCGGATGCTCCGACCCACTTTGGATATCTTTGCTGAGGCCCCACTTCGATCTGGGTGTGTCGTAGTGGGATCCGAAGACTCACACAGCCCTAATACTCAGCAAGAAAGGCAGCAAGTTACTGCTATGCTTTCTGTTTTTGTAGTGGCTTCATGCCATTTTTTTCATTGCCTTGAAAATGCTATTATTATTTGAATTGATTAGTTATACTTAGGCAGTGATATCTGTAAACTGAACTTGGAGCAGAAATGCTGTGTTGTATAGTCCCAATTCTGCTAAAAAACTAATGAATTCCCTCTTGGTCGCAGGTATCTCTGGTTTGCGGGGGAAGATCAGTTTTGTCCTCATGGTGCTGTTCTCAGTAGTCAGTACCTGCACCGTGGTCTGAAGTCCTGACTAATTGCTGATCTTTTGTGTGATGGGAATGAGCAAATCCAGAACTCAGAGAAAGAATTAATATAATATTCAGAGCTTCAGTAAAGCGTCCAGAAGAGCTATGAGTCTTATGTTGCAGATGCCTGGGTAAGGCTTTGATATAAAAAAAAATCCCAACTACAAAAAATTTCTGTGTCACGGGAGCCAGGAAGGAATGGATGGAGGATTGGCCTTGCCAGCCCAACTCCAACCAAGGGAAAAGGAAATCTCAGCTGTACCTGAAAGGGAATCCTCAGCTGCTGTCTTAAGGTGGCTTTTAGCCCTCTCTTCCCCCAAAAGCATCTCCAAGCAGACTTGGAAAGGGCTGAGGATCTGGCCTAGGATGTTGTAGTTTGCAAGAGCTAGAGTGATTATTTTCCTAATGTTGAGATCTGTGATATGTTTATAGGCAGCTTCTTAAATTGTTCAAGGAAAGTGCTGTCAGTTGTTCTAGCAGTGTCTTTGCCTAGTTTATATCAAAGCTGTCTTACAGAGCACTGTGTGCAGCAGGGCTGTTTAACAGCAGCTGGAAGGTATGTTAAAAAAAGTGTTATAGCAAAAACCTCCTTCCTCTGGAGGGAAATTCTCTTGTTTGCAGCTTTTCAATAGCCACTAAGAGCTTTGGAGCTTCTTGGTAAAATGCTTAATTGCAGTACAACACTCCAAAGAGGTCCAAGTACTGAGAGATCCAAAGCAGCTGACTAACCAGCCTACAAAGCTACACTAGTAGCTCATCACCACCAACCTATGGTGGGAGTCTATGATGGGAGTCTACTACAGACCCCCTACCCAGGGTCAAGACCTTGATCAGGAGTTTGCTAGGGAATTAGCTTAGGCCACGTGCTCCCAGTGCATGATTGTCATGGGAGACTTTAACTACCCAGACATCTCGTGGGAGGAGCGCTCAGCCAAATCTGAGTGGTCGCAAAACTTTCTCTCGTGCGTGGATGACCTCTATCTGATGCAGAAAGTCTATTGGCCAACGAGAGGTAAAGCACTACTCAACCTCCTACTGGCAACCGGGGATGACTTAATCAGGAACCTAACAATCGAAGGGAAGCTGGGTGACAGTGATCATGAACTGATCACCTTCACCATCTGCCGTAAATCTGGCAAGTCAGTCAGTAATACAGAAGTCCTCGACTTCAGGAAAGCTTACTTTGACAAGCTCAGGAAGCTTGTCAGTGAGGCCCTAAAGGGCCACAACCCAAAGGGGAGGGGAGTTCAGGACGAGTGTTTGCTCCTCAAGGGAGCAGTCCTGGATGCGCAAGCAAAGTCCATCCTGTCTCAGAGGAAAGGCAGCAAAAGGGCACAGCAGCCCCCTTGGTTCTCCAGGGAACTGGTGGACCTCCTGCATCTTAAAAGGAAGACCTACAAAGGATGGAGGACTGGAACCACCACCAAAGAGGGCTACTCTGCTCTGGTCCGGACCTGCAGAGAGCAAACCAGGAAAGCCAAGGCTGTGATGGAACTCCAGCTAGCTACAAATATCAAGGATAATAAAAAGTCCTTTTTTAGATATGCGGGGAGCCGGAGGAAAAGCAAGGGCAACATTGAACCCCTGCTAAGCCAGATGGGACAACTGACAACCGATGCCCATGAAACAGCGAACATGCTAAACGGGTACTTTATATCCATTTTTCATCAGTCCCATGGGACAACCCTGCCCACTACGGGACAGGGAGGCCTGGGTGAGGGAGATTCTTTACCCTCCATCGAAGCTGACCTCGTGAAGGAACACCTTGACAGGCTGGATGCCTTCAAGTCAGCCGGCCCTGATGGTTTACACCCGGGAGTACTCAAGGAGCTGGTGAGCATCATAGCTCAGCCCCTGGCACAGATCTTTGAGAGCTGTGGGTGCACTGGTGAAGTGCCCAAAGATTGGAAGAGGGCCAATGTCATGCTAGTCTTCAAGAAAGGGAGGAAAGTAGATCCGGCAAACTACGGGCCCATCAGCCTGACCTCTATCCTGGGAAAGGTCTTGGAAAAGATTATCAAAGAGGCCATCCTTAACAGACTAGCTGATGGCAATATCCTGAGGGATACCCAGCATGGGTTTGTTGTAGCTAGGTCTTGCTTGACCAATCTCATGTCCTTTTACAACCAGGTGACCTATCACCTGGACAAGGGGGAAGAGATTGATGTCGTATATCTTGACTTTAAAAAAGTCTTTGATCTGGTATCCCATGATCATCTCTTGGCAAAACTGGGTAACTGCAGCCTCGACCTCACCACGATCCACTGGCTGGGGAACTGGCTCTGCAGTAGGACCTAGAGGGTGGTGGTTGACAGGAGCCAATTGTCATGGTGCACTGTGACCAGTGGGGTCCCTCAAGGCTCTGTCCTAGGTCCTATACTGTTTAACATCTTCATCAATCATGTAGACATTGGTGTCAGAAGCAGACTGGCCAAGTTTGCTGACAAGACCAAACTCTGGGGTAAAGCATCCACACCTGAGGACAGGAGGGTGATCCAGGCAGATCTTGACAGGATCAGGAAATGGGCGGACGAGAACCTGATAGTGTTTAACGCCAATAAATGCAAGGTTCCCCATCTTGGGAGGAAAAACCTGCAGCATGCTTATAGGCTCAGCAGTGCTATGCTGGCTAGCACTACAGATGAAAGAGACTTGGGAGTCATGATTGACCACAAGATGAATATGAGCCTTCAGTGTGATGCTGCGGCTAGTAAGGCGACCAAAACACCGGCTTGCATCCATAGATGCTTCTCAAGCAAATCCCGGGACATCATTCTCCCCTTGTACTCAGCCTTGGTGAGGCCACAGTTGAAGTACTGCATCCAGTTTTGGACTCCACAGTTTTAAAAAGATGTGGAGAAGCTTGAGAGGGTGCAGAGGAGAGCCATGTGCATGATCAGAAGCCAGGAAAACAGACCTTATGATGAGAGGCTGAGAGCCATGGGGCTCTTCAGCCTGGAAAAACGCAGGCTCAAGGGTGATCTGGTGGCCACCTATAAATTTATCAGGGGTGTTAACCAGGATCTGGGGAAACGTCTGTTCACCAGAGCCCCCCAAGGGATAACAAGTTCGAATGGTCACAGACTCACTCTGCTGCGACTGATTAAGGCTGGACATAAGGAAGAACTTCTTCACTCTCCGAGCCCCCAAGGTTTGGAATAGACTGTCACTGGAGGTAGTTCAGGCACCCACTTTGAAGGCCTTCAAGACATATTTGGATGCTTATCTTGCTGGGATCCTATGATCCCTGCTGACTTCCTGCCTGTGGGGCAGAAGACTGGACTCGATGAGCCTCCAGGGTCCCTTCCAGCCCAAATGTCTATGAAATCTATGAAATCTTACCCACATGCTTTCAATAGTGGGGGCCCCAAAACTGGACACAGTACTTCAGATGTGGCCTCTTCAGTGCAGAATAAAGGGGAATAATTACTAAAGGTGAATAATTACTTCCCTCAACCTACTGGCAATGCTCCTACTAATGCAGCCCAGTGTACTGTTAGCCTTCTTGGCAACAAGGGCAAACTGCTGCCTCATATTCATCTTATTGTCCACTGTAGCCCCCTGGTCCTTTTCTGCAGAACCCCTGCTTTACCAGTTGGTCCTAAGACTGTATTTGTGCATGGGATTCTTCCATCCTAAATGCAGGGCTTTGCACTTGTCCTTATTAAACCTCATGAGATTTCTTTTGGTCCAATCCTCCAACTTGTTGAGGGCACTCTGAATTCTAGCCCTAGCCTCCAGCATATCTACTACACTCCCCAGGTTGGTGTCATCTGCAAACTTGCTTAGGGTGCAATCAATCCCATCTTCCAGATCTCTAGAACAAAACCAGCCCCAGGATTGACTCTGGGGCACTCCACTTGATACTGCCTTACAACTAGATTGAGCCATTCATTACTATTGCCATTAAACCCAATGATTCAACCATCTTTCTGTCCACCTTACAGTCCATTCAGTCAACCCATACTGCCTCAGCTTGTTTGCAAGAATGCTGTGGGAAACCATATCAAAAGCCTTCCCAAAGTCAAGGTATATCATTTCCACTGCTTTCCCCACATCCACAGAGTAAGTCATATCATCATAGAAGACAATCAGGTTGGTCAGGCATGACTTGTCCTTGGTGAATTCATGCTGCCTGTTCCTGATCACTTCTCCTCCAAGTGCTTAGAATAAAGTGATCAAGAACAGGCAGCATGAATTCACCTTCAGCTCAGGCTTACCAAAGACAAGCTGAGTGGAATAGTTATTCTCCATGTCTTACATTCCTGTTAACACATTCCAGAATAATATTTGCCTTTTTTGCAACATCATCCCACTGTTCATTTATATTTAGCTGGTGATTCACTATAAGCTCAGATCCTCTACTGCAGTACCTCTGCCTAATCATTTTGTACTTCTTCTTCCCAAATGTACTACTTTGTACTTACTCTTATTGAATTTCATGTTACTGATTTCAGGCCATTTTTACAATTCCATCAAGGTCACTCTGAATTTTGATTCTGTCCTACAGTGTGATTGCAGTCCCTCTCAACTCAGTGCCACCTGCACATTGTACAGATGTTGCTCTATTCCAACATCCAAGCCACAGACAGAAATACTGAACAGAACTACATCCCAAGCAGATCCTTTAGGAACCTGGCTTTAAATGTCCTTCCACTTTGAGACGGAATGACTATGAACTGCTCTCTGAATATGACTTTTCACTTAGTTATGCACCTCCTCATAATAATGTCCGCTAGACTCTACTTCTACTCTGTTTATGAGAATATCATGTAGGATGGTGTAAAAAGCATTACTAAAGTAAAGATACATTACAGCTACTGTTCTTCTTTATCCACTAGACCAGTTACCCTGGCCTATATAAGGTCTAGATAATTTGTACTATACTGGATTTACTACGCCATATATTCATTTTATATATAGCAAAATAAAATGATATTTTGTTTAGAAATATGCTACTTTTCACCCATGAGGCTCAAAGGGTTTACAGAGTAAGCTGGTATTTTTATCCCTATTTTACAGATGAGGAAACTAAGGCATGAAACAGTGACTTACTGGAGCTTCCCCAGCAGGGCAATTGCAGACCCAGTAAAAGAGCCCAGGGTGCCAGAGTCCATGCCTATCCCCCATTCATGGAACCATATTGCTTAAAGGGTGGAAAAGCAAGTGGGTAAACAGCAGGGCAAGAATACATTAAACTTAAAGGGAAAAAACCTGCAAGATGAAGTACCTACAAACCAAGGTCTGATGTTATTGGATTGAGTTCTTTGGTGAATTATACATTGCTATGTGTGTGTATGCATATTGTTAATGTAGATTTGCAGGCATTTTAGACACACTCTGTTATTAGGGTTGATTTCTTTTTATAAACTCTTTCTTCACTGGACTCTGAATTACAGAGCTGGTTGTTGTACCTGCTTATTAGGCTCTAATTGTATCTGGCTAATTTAACTGGAGCCGTTCTGCAGTTCAGCGAGCAACCTGAGAGCTAACTGATGCACCGTTAGCTAGCAAATAAATGTGTCAAATTCCTGCCAAATTAAAGGTATGCTCAGGGAGTTTCTGTCCAAATTAACCAGTATGTTTTCAGCGTGCAACCTGAAGTAAAAAATGGAGGGAGGAAATGGGAAGAGAAGAAATAAGTAGAGGAGTAGAAGAGAAGGGGTAGGGGGAGAGAAAAGGAAAGAAAGAAAACGGATAACCTGCTGTGTGAGTTTTGACAAAAGGGAAATGGATAAAAAGGAGAGGTTGTTCCTTCTCCTTAAGAAAATTCTCTTAGAAAATCATTTTTGCCCCAAACAAGTTCTGAGATGTTCATTCACACAGACCTACGACAAGTGGGCTCTGTGCCTTGGGCAGTAGTGGTGGCAGGGGCAGGGGCAGGGGCAGCGGCAGTGGTGGGCCTGTGGCAGCAGCTGTGAGAGCCAGGCTCACAATGACGGCTGCTGCCACTCTTGTACTCCCCTCTAAGTCAGCACCTAGGGCTGGTCCCCCACGTACCCACCCCTGTCTGTGCTACTGCATTCAAACCCCTGCCCTGTGTAACAAGCTGCAAAGGTGCACAGGCATATTGCCCTTGAAGATGTGGTCGCAGCAGTGATGACTTTGGCCTGTCACAAACTCAGAAGAGTGAAGCTGTGAGAGAAGAGCAATGGTGGGAAGGGAAGATACCAACAGCATGCAGGCAACAGAGACACAATCGCAGCTGAACAGCTGACAGAGTTTTGTGGAGTTTGTCTGCTGGAGAGCTACCTCCTGCCAAATGTAGGCAGAGCGCTGGAACAAGCTGATAGAGCATGGAAGCTGATAATGTTTGGTAATTATTGCCTGTGTGATAGTCAGAACTGTTGTTGTTATCACCAGCTAACTGCAACACAAGGCAGATTGATTGGCATTGATCCTTGGGAGGAGGTAGCTGTGAGGCACTCCCCATGCCCCACTGCGGCATGACAGCCTCTGCAGTATGGCAAGGGAGATAAGTTGTGTTTCTGTGCAGGCTGCTGTGAGTTTTCTGAGCTATTTCAACTGCGATTCAGCAGATTCCCTATGCCACTACTGAGTTTTCTGCTTTAGCAGGTCCAGTGAATCTCCAATAGCATGAAGGGCTTGGGTTCAAAAGGGGAGCAAAGCAGTACTCCTGAATCCCAGAAGCAAGGAAGAGAAAAGACTGCTTTGCATCATTGCATCAAGTCACCTACCAGGCAGGCTGTGGGTACAGGTTATCCCAGTCCTAACAGCACCTTGATCTTTGGATACAACCTGGAACGGAAGGTGCTGCAAAGTGCTGCACAAGTACTGTGGGCTCCTACAGACATGCAGGGAGCCTGCTCCACCACACTGAAAATCCAGTGCATCAGAGCAGACTTGATTAATCGAAACTGCCGGAGCATGGAAATTGATGCACTCCACCAGCCTTCCGCATCATGTGTATCAGCATCCCTGTGTGTTCCCACACTGAAAAAATGGTGGCAACGTGCTTTGAAATAAAACACATTCAATACACTTTAGTTCAAAGTGCCCTGCCACCATTCTTTCCATGTGGGGATGTGTATGGATGCTGATATAAGTGACATGTGGGTGCTTTAAATTAGTGCAGCTTGCTAATTAAAGCACCCAGCACCGCGTCCCAAAACACATGTAAAAATGCCCAGGTGGGCTTAGTTGACCAGCCCCTGGCTGAATGTGACACTTTCACCATCTCACAGATGATGAAATTGATGGCCGTGGTTAACCCCACACATCATTCATTGGTGGTCATGCCAGGAATGGCATGTCTCAGCCTGTGCTGTAACTGCTAAGGCTCTGCCTTGTACAGTACCATGCTCCAGGAGACCACCCCCAAACCAGGGAGGGAACTGAACCTAGAATATATGGTTGTGTCACTGGCCCCTGCAGTCAGCTGGCGACCATGCAGCTTTTGCGAGGATTTCAGCTTGTACAAGTCCCAGAGAAGGGTGACAGTGAAGAGGAGGATGTCAACTGCAGCATTAGAAGGAAAGCAGAAGTCTACCCAGAATCCTACAGTGCAAGAAAAGATGAACATCCAGGGGCAGTACTTGCTCCACTGCACACCATACAGATATTATAGGGGTGCTTTGTTGGGTACATGGCTTCTGTTCACAGAACCCTTGAAGGGTGAAAATAATAAAGTTTTGTTCTTTTGGGACCAACTGTTTGCAAGGACCTTTTTTTTGGTATGATGTCCATTCTAGTCACTCTACTGGATACTCAGTTACTGCTCAAATTATCCACATCCACACTGTGAGTGAGAATGTCTTTCAGTCTGCATGCCTCACGGTATGAAAATGCTACAATGTTGAGTAATACAACAGGTAGGTTTGGCACCCTAAATGGTGTTGGGTTTTTCTGGAATCTTTCCTCCCTTCCCTCTCCCTGAGGGCTCTTGCTGTTCCTTTTCAGTAAGGGGATGAGTAATTATTCAGTCTGATTGGCTGAAAATGATCAAAAGGGGCTGAAAGCGAGGGTGGAAATTATTTTCAGTTCAAATGGTATGGCCGCCAGGACTTCTGAATGAAAAAGCCAGTGACTGAGTGAAGTGGAATTCAGTGGGCTGAATGGCTTTCAGTGAATCTTGAGAGACACTGCTGCGGTCAGTGGGAGAGCAAAAAGACCACCTGTGTCCACAACTCTTCACCATGCAAATCACAAGGACCATGTCCATTTCTTCCACTGTATGTTAGCAGTAATTGTCCCTCCTGAGTCTCTGTAGAGCCTGGCTTTCCTGCTGGCAGTGCCTTTTCATGGTACTGCACAGCTTTGCCTTTCTGCTTCATGATAAGTCAAGTAAATAAGATGTGCAGGAAGGAAGGGAGCTTTCAGGCAAAGGGGAACTGGCTTCCCATCCAGGGCATACACAGTCATATGTAGTAGCACATGCAGTGTGATCTCAGTGCAAGCTGGAGCCTATCAATGGATGATAAGTGATATACACAATGCATTTTTTCTCCTTTACTGCATGTCTTGTATTTCAGAATATTTTTCTAAGTAATGCTGAGTGGTTTTTCTCTCCATTCTTCTCAGCCACAGATGCAGCAATGAGCCTAAACAAAGCATTTTGTCACTAGGAAGGCATCATGTGAGGAAGGTGATAGGTGATAAGTCATACATCACAATAGGTGATAGATGATACTTTTACCATCTCACACACAACGAAATTGATGCCCATGGTTAGCCCCATACATCCTCCTCAAATCGGTACACGTTCCTCGGCTACTATTATTCATCCTGTCTTGGCTGGCATTTTCCCTCGCGGCCAGTTGTCCAGTTTATGTTATGGGAGATGCACTGTGTGATGAAATACACACGCCAAATTCATTTAGGGACTGATGCCTAGCTGTGCTGAAATCCACATGTCCACTTTCTATGGACTTGAAGCACTGCAGAATGGATGAAGGATGATTGTTGCAAGTAGGGTTCTAGCCTACAGCTCTATTTAATAAATTAGCTGTCAGGAAATTTCACAGATTTCATAGATTTCATAGACATTTGGCTGAAAGGGACCTCATCGAGTCCAGCCCCCTGCCCCATGGGCAGGAAGTCAGCAGGGATCATAGGATCCCAGCAAGATAAACATCCAAATGTGTCTTAAAGGCATTCAAAGTGGGAGCTTGAACCACCTCCAGCGGCAGTCTATTCCAAACCTTGGGGGCTCGGACAGTAAAGAAGCTCTTCCTTACACCCAGCCTGAATCGGTTGCAGTGTAGTTTGTGACTGTTCAATCTTGTCATCCCTTGGGGCGCTCTGGTGAACAGACGTTCCCCCAGATCCTGATGAGCACCCCTGATAAACTAATAGGTGGCCACCAGATCACCCCGAGTCTGTGCTTTTCCAGGCTGAATAGTCCCATGGCTCTCAGCCTCTCATCATAAGGTCTGTTTTCCTTACCTCTGACCATGCATGTGGGTCTCCTCTGCACTCTCTCATAGATTTCATAGATTTCATAGACGTTAGGGCTGGAAGGGACCTCGGAAGATCGAGTCCAGCCTCCCACCCAAAGGGCAGGAAGTCAGCTGGGGTCATAGGATCCCAGCAAGATAAGCATCCAATTTGCTCTTGAAGGTGTTCA
>NW_017728914.1:19715631-19740258 GCF_001723895.1 Crocodylus porosus
TGGTGGCAGATGACAGAACAAGGAGCAGTGGTTTCAAGTTGCAGCAAGGGAGGTTTAGGTTAGATATTAGGAAAAACTCTCTCACTAGGAAGGTGGTAAAGCACTGGAGCAGGTTCCCAGAGAGGTGGTGGAATCTCCATCCCTGGAGGTTTTTAAGGCCCAGCTCAACAGAGCCCTGCCTGGAATGATCTAGTTGGGGTTGGTCTTGCTTTTAGCAGGGGGGTGGATTAGATGACAACCTAAGGTCCTGTGCAACCCTATTTTTCTATGGGCATTTGTACTGAGGTGCATGTGTTTGTATAAATAGTGAAATGTGAATCAGCTTCAAAGGTGTTTTAGTTCAAATGTGCACTGCTGCCATTTTCTCAGTGCAGATGCACATTTCGCCATTTCTACAAATGCATGCAACACAGCACCAGGTGCATCAGCTCATGTGTGGAGCAGATTCAATTAATTGAGTCTATTCCAATACACTGATTCTCTGGTGTATCAGAGCAAACAAATGTATGTGTATAAATGCCCTATAATTCTTTGATCCTATGTAGTACTGTATCCAGTTTGGGGTGCCACAGCTGAAGGATATAGATAGCCCAGAGGAGAGCAGCAAAAGTGAAAGGTTGTGTTTTCCAGACCTTTTCTGAGAGGTTGAAAGAACTGGATTTGCTTAGTATTGAAAAGAGAAGACTGAGAAGTGGCTGGATAACAGTTTTCAAATATGTAAAAAGTTGTTATGCAAAGGGCAGTGATTGCTGTTTTCCATGTCCATTGAGGGCAGGATAAGAAATAATGGCTTTTATTTGCATTAGAATTGATGTTAGATATTAGAAAATAGTCCTAACTCTAAGGGTAGTTTAAGCAGTGGAATGGGTAAACTGAGGAGGCTGTGCAATCTCCTTCATTGGCAGTCTTCCAGGGCAGGCTAAGCACATCTGTCAGGGGAAGGCCAGGATGACCTCTTGAGGTCTCTGCTAGGCCTGCATTTCTATGACATTTGGAGATTATATTCCAGACCCAGCTATAGGAGTAACAGAATTGCATGAGAAGCCCAAACTTGCTTTAAAAAAAAAAAGAAAAGAAACAAACACAAGGTTCCAGGTGGTTGCAGAGAAAACCTTGGAAACTGGAAATTCAAAACCAGTGTGAAGACTCAGAACCTAGAAGGTAAAAGAAAAGACTTCAAAATAAGATCCCCTCCCTCCAAAATTCTCATTTTGAACATGATCAGCTCATGATTTTTTTGGAATGTTTGAGGCTGGCAATTCAAACAAGGTAGTACTGAAAAGTACAAAACTATTGTTCTACTAAAGGAGTTTTCCATCTATTGACTCCGTTGTGAAATCCTATGAAATATGAACTTTCATTTCTACCCAGGAGAACTTGTGCAATCTTTTCTCCAATGCTTGATGAAGGGTGTTTGTGTCCTAAAGTTTGCAATTAAAGAAATTTTTTGCAACAAGCCTGTTGGTCTAATAAAAGATATCTGATGGTTCTACTACAGTTTTTCACTTGGGCACTGTAATGGCATTGCTGTTGCAGGTCTGATCATTAGGTCGTTCCTTTTCTTAATAAACTGCAACTTAGGAAATTTCCTTTGTTTACTGAATCACTCCCTCCATACTCCCTTCCCACCAAATCATTGAAACATGAGTGACTGGTGCCTCCTGAATCTGGGGGGGGCACTCACAGAAGCCACTGATGGTGGCAGCCCTGTCAAGGGTGGCACCAGCCCTGTCAGGGGGGCATGTGCACCCCTGTGCACCTCCTACCAGTCGTCTATGCATTGAAAGGTGAAGTTTTATGTCAGTAGGGGTGAGCTCAGTATTAAACAATAGTTCACAGCATTGCAAGTCCTCCTCTCATATGCTTCACTTCTGTTCTATGCTAAACTCATCTAAAGTCCTGTTCATCTTATTGCTGTACTTTATTTTTCCTGTTCTAAATAATTTTCTATCCCTATTCTTCAACTCTTAGAGATGATACAGCACAGCTTCATTCCTCCTAGCCAGTTCTCAGGATCACAGGCACAGTAATTACATCGGATAGTTCAAAATAAAATTTAATATAATATTTCTGTTTCTCCGTAAAACCACAAGCTGTATGGTCCTGCTAGTGCTTCCCTGGTGATGGGAATAAAAGGCACAAAAAGCAAACCACATAGAGAAGTGAAAAAGCAAGAAAGGTTGCATGTTATATCTAATAAAATCAGAAGAGGAAATCACAAAAAGGTTAAGAACTTAGCAAGATTATTAAAATATAGGTGTTGGCTTTAGGTTTCTGATAATCCAAACATTAAACATATTTCCTTCCTGTAGAGGCTACTGATACTCAACAAAGTCCTCTCAGGTATAGGAAACTAAGCAAAGAAAATCCCTTGGGCCACATCCCTAGCAAGTGAACACCCTGTAGACCCATTGACTGTAATTCACTGCTGCCAATTTACACAAGCTGAGGATTGGGAATTTGGTCCCTAATCCTGTGATGTGCTGAGTATCCTTCATGAAGTGTCCAGTGGCTGCCACTTCCTCCATAAGTCAACAGCCACTTGAGGGCACCCTGAATTACCCTAGTTTTGGGGAACTGGAGATAGCTCCTTGAGACTCCAGTTGGCTCTTCCAATTTGAATTCCATTTGACAGTAACTCAGCACTAGCTCAGCTCAGGGCTCACTGAACACATCGGTATGTGCGTTTAATGCACATTCACCTATTTTAATGCACATTAAAGTGTCCCAGGGATAGTGAGAAGCGTAACCGGGAAGCCCCGCCCATGGGGCTCGGCATGGGAAGAAACACTAAAATAAAGAAAGAAATGCAAAATAACCACTTACCTGCAGGAGGAGTGATGCCAGAAGACAGAAGAGAAAAGCCCTCATGGTTTACAAGTCATGCCTTTATGCAATTAAGGCTGGTGGGTGACATCATAAAGATGCACCAGCCGGCTGGGATAAAAGTAGCCACTGGCAGTAGGGCGGGGAGAGCCAGTGAGGAAGCAGAGGCTCTCTGTGCTGGAAATGGGTGGAACTGGCATGCACAGGGAGTCAGATGGCTGAGGAAGCAGTGAGAGCTCCCCACACGGTGGGCACTGAGATCGAGCCCTGGGAAGGGTGGAACACTGGGGGTGACTTCCCCCTTGTATCATTAAAGTTCGTCAGGGAAGACGCCAAGTGGTGGTGTGGCCAATTTGGCGAATGCAAAGAAGAGGTGAAAACAAACCTAGGGGAAGCAGAGGTCTTCCCATGCAAATGTCCCAGGTACCAGATCAGGAGCTGGGCTAGGGGCGGAAAGAAGAGAGGAACCCTGCAGGACCAGTGTTGGGAGAGAACTGCCAAGTTTGGGCAGGATGGCTGGGAAAGCCGACTGGTAGGATACCAAATAGGAAGACCCTTTTGGGTCCTTTTTTTCTTTATTTCCTTTTCTTCATTTGATTTCTTTACCCCTGCTTGACAAGCGCACCCTTAAGCCCTAAGAATAGAGCCGACCAGCTCAAAGGGGATCTCAGGTCCAGAGTTTGGGCTGGCTAGGTATCCTTCCCAAGGAGAAAAGAGGATACCACAGGGCACAAGGAACAGCCACACTGAAGCGGCAGCCATGTCAAAATCTGGTGCCCTGCCAGAGGTTGGTGTAAGGCTGGGGTGTAGGGGAGGTGGAGCCCCACGAACATCCCACAAGCAGAGTGGTCATCCCTGAGGGGAGTTTCAAGGCTGAACCCTACACTGATGTAACATTCAAAGATGTGGCAGGAGAGTTTGGGGAAGACCAGCGGGACAACCGAAGCCCACCTCGGGGAACCCACAAAGCTAGAGAGTATACACCTGCTGCCTAGGCCAAGGCGGCCCATGAGTGGGCATTCAAAGCCAGGCAGGCACAGTCATCAAAAAAACAGCAGTATTTAGTTAATGTACATTAACATAGGCTAATGTACATTAATCATCACTTAAACTGTGGGCACTTACAGCATGTTGGAGCAGCCTCCCTGCACGTGTGCAATTCCAGTGCATTGGAGCAGACTCGATTAATTGAGTCTGCTGAAGTGTGGGAATTACTGCACTTCAGCAGACTTCAGATTCACATGTATCAGCACCCCTGTACTGAAAAATTAATCAAGTCTGCTGGAGTGTGGCAATTACCATGCCCCAGCAGCCCCCTACATTTTGTGTATCAGTGTCCCTGTGCTTCCAAATGGTGGCAGGGTATTTTATCAAAAGCTCTTTCTCATGTTGGTCCCACAGTCAGTCAGGGGAGTCTTCTGCAGTATAGGACTCTAGTAAACTCCTTAGATAGAGGCAATGCTTTACCCATGTCAAGTTAGGGTGTTAGGTCTGTGTTGTGTCAGGGTTGGCTGTAGTTTTACAAAGAGTTTACATTATGGACTTGTGTAGGATGGTTTGGCTAGGGATGATTCTGCCTCAGGGAGGGGATTAGACTAGATGAGCTCTGAAGGTCCCTTCCAGCCATGCTTCTCTATGATTTTATGTGCCACTTAACAGTATTTACCTTTTTCCAGCATTTTGCATGGAAAAAACAGAGGTGAGTATACAGGCTGTATCTTCACAGTGGTGCTGCTGGGGCAGCTGGAGACAGTGTGGACATACCTCATATGACGTATTCAGCAAGACTCTATGTAATAACATCTTACCCCAGGAGGTCATGGGAAGTGGGGGCCCTCAGCAACTAGTAAGATCTAAAGGCACACTATTCCTGAGCACCCTCAACTCCATTGTGTTCAGTAGGAATTGAGAACACCCAGCATCTCACAGAAGGCAATAAGGTTGCAGGACTGAGGCCTGAGCTAGGCAAAGCGATCCTAAACACTCCCTGCTAGAGACCAGACTCCTGTTTCTATTTGGTGAGTCCTGTGCAGTCAGTTGGTGTACTGGCTGATCCACAGCCATTAAATTAATGTTTGGTTGCTATTCACCCTTTTAGTGTCTGTGTGTGTTTATGTCTGTGATGACACAGTGCTGGCAGGTGATGTTCTCACTTTGTCTCTTCATGTTCATATTCAAACACTCGATCCTGCATTAGTTTCCTGGTTTGGGCTCCCACTGATGACGCTGTTGCTACAATACCTACTCCCCATTTTCAACAGCAACATGTTTTTGCAGTTGATAACCAATCCTGGGTTGCCCGGCTCCTGTCTGTCTGCTGGCTCTCCTGCCTCAAGTAGTATTTGAGCACTCAAATGCAGGCAGCCCATCAGTTTACCCTCTCCTGTGTGTGCCACAGAGTGACGGTACAGAGAAGCATCAGATGCCTGTGATATGTGTATTCAGTACCACTCTGCAAATTCTAGCTCCTGGCTGTTGCTGAATCAGGTAGTCCCTTCTGCCCCAGTCTGCATGTTGACAGTGATGCTACCCCTAAAGTAACTCTGTGCTCCAAACCTGGGCCTCTAGGAAAGAAAGTTCATTCAAACATTCATAGATTCATAGATTGTTAGAGACTGGAACGGACCTCGCAAATCATCCAGTCCCTGCCCACCTTAGGCAGGAAGACAACTGGGGTCAAGCTCATACTCACTATCTCCCTCCCTTTGTTTTTAGAAGCATGTCTTAAACTAATATCATGGACATTGCAAGCAGCTGAAAGGAGACAGCCTCATTCCAAACCAGTCATCTCTGACCTGGACAAAGTCCCTTTCAGCTAACTTTAAAATCTCAAACCTTTAGATAAAACAGTCATTCCATTCAGTTGTTAGCAAAGAACTGATAGCATTTGAGTGGGAGTTTCAAATCTCCCTAGGGGTGAAGTTACATGTTGTCGGGGATGCTGATCAGCAGAGCGGCCTGGTCTCAGTGGTGTCAGGAGGAGGCACGCCAGCCTGAGGCTAGTACTGCAGCAGCCACACCTGCAGCCAGCCCCAACTAATGAACTCTTCCCCAGTTTAGGAGCAGCAAACATCTTGGTTGGCTGCTGGGCACACCACCTATCCATTTCACACCAGCTGGGGCCCTGGGTCTACAGGCCAGTCAGCAGTTCTGTTGTGGCATGCCTCTGGTTCTCCTGGTTCCTGATCCTGGTTTTCAACTTATTTCTAGACTTTGGCTTTGGTTTTCCCTGTGACCTGTCTCCTGACCCTGGTTTGGCTGTTTTTGGACTTTGCCTTGTGGATTGCTCCTCAGATTGGTACTTAACATCTGATCCCCAGATCCTGACCTGGGACTTTGTTGTGGACTCTGCTTCTGGATTTTCTTCTTGCTTTGGTATATGGCCCTTGCCCTTTGACCCAGCACCAGGCCCTGCTTCCCTTTGGTGGCCTATTAGCCCAGAAATGCTGACAATCCAGTCCCTTATACACGTCACGCTTAGTCCATACTAAGGGCACTTAAAAAATGCAAGCATCCCCACAGTAAAGGTCGTTAACTTGTGCTAAGTGCCCTTGGAGCATCTCAAAGTTATATCAGTTCAGGCAAGGATTAACTCTGGGCCATGCTACCTAGCTCATGTTAGGATAATTTCAGGCTGCTCCACAGAAATAAAAGAACAATTTACAACCCTCCAGCATCCCAGGACATGTTGCTCCTAACCCCTCCGCCAAGAATACAACCCAGATGTCCTGGCTCCTAGCCTTACCCCTGCTCACCAGTCCTCTAGTGGCAAGTCGGAGCTGTGCAAACAAAAAATCATATTAACCCCTAGCCTAGGGACAGAAGTTACACGTAAACTGGTTTAAATGATCAGAGACTGGTTTAAACCTGTAACAGAAAAAAAGTTCAGTGCACATAAACCTGTTTAAAAATGGCCAAAACTCATTTAAGATAAACCTGGCTGAATGTAGTATCAGACTTAACTGATTTAGGTCAAACCAGTTTACGGAACTTCTGTCCCAGACCCCTTCCTGGGTCAAGTTAAATCAGAGTCCCCCAGCATCCCAGCATGCTTTGCAGCCCTAGGCTGGGCTGGGCTGTGCTGTCTGCTCAAGCCCCACCCTTTGGCTCCCTACCTGAGTAGTAATGGCTGGTTGACAAGGGGGTGGGGTGGGAAACCCGGCTGACATAGCCAGGTCTGCCTGGTGGGGGTGGAGCAGCGCGGTAGACTTTTCCCTGCTAAAGTGATGGGGGTGGGGGGTATGGGCCAGCAGGCTCAGCGGGAGGGAAGGGGGT
This sequence comes from Crocodylus porosus, assembly GCF_001723895.1. Taxonomy (NCBI): domain Eukaryota; kingdom Metazoa; phylum Chordata; order Crocodylia; family Crocodylidae; genus Crocodylus; species Crocodylus porosus. The sequence continues at coordinate 19,722,733 of NW_017728914.1, forward strand.
TAAATTCTGAGTGCCTCCTGACTTGCGCCTCCTGAATCTGGGGGGAACCCGCAAAAGCAGCCGATGGTGGTGGCCCTGTCAGGGGGGCCTACCGACAGCATCAGTGTCAGCCATCAGGGGACACTGGCCCCATCAGGGGGGACATGTGCTCCCCCGTGCACCCCCTACCAGTCACCTATAGACTAAACTCCCCTGCCTCCACACTCCCACACATGGGACCCCAGCCCAGGTATCCCTGGCTTTCCCCCCCTCCTTGCCTCTTATGTGGCAGGGGACATGGCCAGAGCCAGCCCAGGCAGCAGCTTCAGGTAAAGGTGGGGTAGGGAGGGGGGTTAAACTCCCCTGCCTCCCTTCTCTCCCACCAGCATGGGGATTTCAGCTGGGGTCTGCCCTGTTTTCTGCTCCACTGGCCACTCACGCAGCGGGAGACATGGCCAGAGCCTACCCAGGCAAAGGTGGGAGACCCCGGCTGGAGTCACAGTGCCAGTGGCAGAGATGGGAATTCAATCCCCTGGCCTGCCCCCGCTTCGCCTGATGTGCTGCCCAAGCCAGTGTCTGGCCTCCCCCCACCTCCTCCCCTGGGTATAAACATGGCAAAGGCTGCGTCCCCCTTCCCCCTTCAGGCATACCCCAGCTGGGATCCCTGCAAGCCAGGGTGAGAGTTTAAACCCCTCCACAATCATACTCAGTGACCTGCCAGGGCCTAGCCATGCCCCCACTCTGCCCCTCTCCCATCTCAACTTCCCTCCAACCTTGAGGCTGCTGCGAAAGGTAAGGGAGGGCTCGCTCTAGCACCCCCCAGCTTCTAGCCTAAGCCACTGCAGGCATGTGGCTGCATTTCTGGAATCAAAAGTGAATTTCTATTCATTTGCAAGTTGGTTCAGTCTACACAGGTTAGAGTTTTTGAATGTCTGTACTTAGCCCTAAAGTGTGACTGTTCACAGGGGTGCACCTACACATTCATTAATGCACCATAGTTACTGCATATTAAGCTTAGTACTTGTATAATTAAGTACTAAATCAATGCGCAGTAACCACCATTACTGTGGTGTACAGTAAAAAGTAGTGCCGGCACACACCTTTTTAGTGATGCTGCTCCATAGTAGCCTAATAATACTGTGCAGTAGCACATTAGCACTGATTGTGCTGCAATGTGTTACTGCACACTATTATTAGGCTAGTGTGCAGTTAGCATCTTATGTAGATGTGCCCAGATGTTCTAACTTTAATACCACTTAACATTCCACTGATTTAGTATAGTCTCAGTTTGACATGTAACTTCATCCTAACTCTTCATCTGCTCTGCATTACATAACAAAGGACTGATCCCTACAGTTAACTTACCCTAACTTGCAAGACCTCAGGTGCTGCTTTATATCCACTCAGTGAAGCATAAAAATTGCAAAGAACCATTTTAATCCCAGAGAAGCTGCTGACAGCTACTCGGCCTTTTTCCTTGAACTGGCAGTGCTGTGTTTGGCCCAAAGTAGAATTGCACTGAGGCTCACACATCAGCCTGTCAGCTGAATTATCATCCCCATGTTCCCTTTTGTTCTGCAAAATTAATTCACACTTAAACTTCATGGAATGAAATGCTCTCTTCCTCACTGAGGGCAATGTGACCAAAATGGACCCAATAAAGCTACCTGACTAGCAAGACCATAGAAGGTTCACTGATTACTGGTGCTACCTGACATGCTGGGTCAGTACAAAGACAGAGAGGCCATCAACTGAAGTACCAGTTTCTGCATTGCTGAATTTTCCTCAATAGATCTCATGTCCACATGCAAACTGAGCCCAATCTATGTAGTTTATAAAAACTGACAGGTTACCTTCCAAAGTGTAAAAGCTGCTGGGTTTAATTCTTGGTTAAACTAGAGGATGGGGCAAATAGTAGAACCGGGGTCAGCTGAATTGTTCAGTTATGTCTGTGAACTAAGTTGCAAAGTATTGTGATGTCTTACAATGTTTGGTGAGCCTTCTCCTTCTGCATTTTCTCCTGTGCCAATCAGTACACAAAGCAGCTGTGCTTCCACACACTTGTATTTGGGCAGTGTCTGTGCTAGATTCAGTTGTATGAAGAACTGGTTTTCCAATATAAAATGCTGAGGTATCAAAACCAATTTTTTTAGGGAGAATCTAGGAACCATTTTTGTCAGGACAGGCGTCTCAGGCCCAGGCCTCTCAATATCAAACACAATGAAAAACCCCTGACCCCAGACTATCTAATCACCTGGTGTTTCAGCGACTCTTTTAAAATGAGTATATGAAAAAACTGTCTGGTTCTTGACTCTCTCTGTTCCTCTGAAAGGGAACTCCCCACAGAACTCACTAGGGATCTCTCCAGGTTACATTCTCAGACTGGGCTCTCCTTCATGATAACGTAGTGGTTTACACATTTCTGCATATACTGCACATGTGCACATTTGCATAATTTCAACATACAGGAAAAAATATGTTAGTTCATTCACTGTTCCTTCTGGTGACTGAGATTGTTCAAGGACTCCATATATAGAAAGGATATTGTTCTGAAGCTGAAGATCACAACTTTGTTTCACTACCTAGGACACATTGAACCCTTCCTCCTCCACAGGCATAATTTTCTTTTGCAGCCTATGATGAAGTAGGTTGTCACCTGTGAAAGCTTAGACCTGTCTGTATCAATTAGGCTCTAGGGTGCCACCCTGCCTTCTGCCTGACTTCAGACTAACTGCCTCTCTCTATCAGCCTCTCCATGTTTCCTTGGGACACTGATCATCTTCACTAGTCAAGTCCACCCATACACATTCCAGGTACAGAAGCCCTTGCCATTTCTGGGATGTGTCCATGCAGTTGGAGTGCTGAGATTTCACCCAGTTCTACCATGCAGAGTTCAGCCTGGCCAGTCTTGGGGGTTTCCACAATATGCATCATTACTGCCTGGGTTTAACCATCACAGCAAAGAAACCCAGCAAGTGAGAATTCCTGCCATTCCTTTCATTTTCACTCCAAAGCTATGTTCTCTTTCCATCCATCTCCCATTCTTCCTGTAAATATACATATCTAAGCATACATCTACCCCAGTGGTCTCTGCTTCTGGCTGTGTGCAAACAAAATAAAGAACAGAAAACATTTTGGCAGCAAATAATGGCACATCTTCTGAGATTGCTTAAGCCCTATAGAATTTTGCAGGAACACTTTGCTCTGCAATCCCACTTATCTGCCAAATGAACTCAAATCGCTCTTTCTCCCTTTAATCACAGTTCCTCTAAAGAATTTTCTACTTAACACAGAAAACTGCATGTTAGACTCTGTCGTCTTCATCTAGACTGGTGTTAATGCCGTGAATAATGGAGGAGTCTTATCTATTAATTAAAACTAATGACTTTATAAAATTGCAGATGTGCTGAAATTCAAAAGATTTGCATTAAAGGCAGATAGAAATAGGCAATTTGCACGCTTGAATAACAGAGGAAATTGCCCCAAATGGATATAACCTGCTAGATAAAAGCTTCCCAAGCTGCTAGAAGTTGCAAAGAGAATTAATTGTGGCTTTTTGTTGCTAGATTATTATGTTTATCACCACACTTGAGAGGGATGGTCTAGGGAATAGGATACTTCATATACTGGCATACAGACAAATTGCTGCAAGGTACAGCATATCAGCCATTCCATAGCAACAACCCATATGCACACTCTTGTCCCCATAAATACAAGCTCATGTCTCAAAGAGCTGGGCCAAGCTTCCTTGCATTTACCACAGGGTAAGAGAATGTATATGGGGAGTTACATTACTGTAGCTGATGTGCTGTAAGATCATAGCCCAGTTTACCTCACATTAACTTGTTTGTATTACCTGGTATGAGGATTTATAAGAGGCATTTTTACTCTTCAAAATAAAAGTCTGCACACAAGAGCGTCATGGTCCCCATTTATTTTTCTCTCATATTTCTCATATACTAATGTGGTTTTACTAGCTGAGACCTGGAATCCACTGTTTTCTACTTCTTATATCCTCCGAACCAACAAAGGTTCTGTTCTATTGAACTTACCCATAAAATCAAGTTGTACTGAGCACACAGAAAGAAGGGAAAAAAATGGAAAGAGAGTCCCAGATATTGGTTCATGGGCCCAAAATTACTTAATATATTTCCACTGGAATACATTGTCTGAAGCCACCTCATTAGTTCTTCTCCAGGAGTATATGGATGCCTTTTCTGGACAGGCAAAAGGTTATCTGTGGTTGTGCAGGTCTCCTAAGAGGGCCCTGACAGCTCTGCAGCCTCATTCTTTTATTCCCCACCATAATGACCTGCAGCAGTTTCTTTTCTGCAACTTAGTAGGGCTGGGCGCAGCCTCTGCTTGGAGACGTTGAGGAGACCTCCTATCCTAAGTGCTGCACTAACTTTCAGCTGCTACGAGCTATAGACTATGTGCTATTCCATATCCCAAAAGCGCTGAACTGCAGTAAGCTGAAGCCATAGTCTCTCCCGACAAGTCTCCTGGCATCCCTAGCATGGAAAAAGGTAATTAGCCATGTAATTACCCATAGTTTGGAACAAACATTACACATAAACCAGTTTAAGTGATCAGAAACTGGTTTAAACCTGTAACAGAACAGCTGGTCAGTGCACATAAACCAGTTTGAAAATGGCCGAAACTGGTTTGAGATAAACCTGGTTGAACATAGTATCAGGCTTCACTCATTTGGGTCAAACTGGTTTATGCAATGTCTTTCCCTTACCCATTCCTGGTTTAAGTTAAATCAGAAACCTCCAGCATCCCAAATGCTTTGCAACTGTGTCCCCTCTCTCTTACACAGACAACTCTCAGCATTAGCTAATAGGGCTGTGCAAAGCTTCGGTAGCTAATTCGATTCAGAGGAGATTTGGCCTGATTCGGGAACCAAATCTCTGAATCCTAATCAAACCAGGAGACCAATTAAAAGCTCTGAATCAATTCAAAGCATCTGAATCAATTCAGAAAAGATTCAGCTGCTTCAGAGATTCAGTCACATACTAAACAGGCAGCTGACAGCTGCCTCCAACTGTCCTCCGAATCAGCTGAATCTGAGTCAAATACTTTCCTATTCGCACAGACCTATTAGCTAGCATATCATGTGCTGGCTACTGTCCATGCTGTGGGAGATGGGACAAAGGCAGACAGAACAGTGTCGGCTTAGGTCTCTTTGGAGCTAAACAACAGGTAGCTGGTAATGTCCCTCTGTTCCTTCCTTGGAAAAAGCTGTTTAAGAAGAGCTTGAACTAATGAGAGAGGCTGTTGTTTTCTTAATGAGCTGATACACACTGAATTAGGGGTGATAAACACTGTGTTATCAACTCCCTGCTGGGCTGTTCAGAAGTGGGGGAACCCCTCCCTAATCAGAACATCCTGCTGGCCTCTGGCCATGCCTCCCCTCAGCTCAGCACTGTGTAAGGGAAGGGAGGGGTGCTCTAGTGCCCCCTGGCTTCTAGCCTGAGCCACTGCAGGCATGTGCCTGCATTTCTTTAGTCCAGAAGGGATGTTACTGTTACAAACCATTTTAGCCTAGCCAGATTAGACTAACCTGCAAAGACTGAATCAGTTCAGACCCAGGCTTTTTGAATGTCTATCCCTAGTCTCTGAAATCAGACAGAAGGCAAGGTAAATATACATTTTATAAACAAACTAGATGAGATATGATAGAACATACGCTTTTGTGAACCTGAGTTCACTTCACCCATGCCACTACTTTGGGGGGAAAGTCAAGTAGGACTGTAATACCATGTACTGAAGGCAATCCCTTGAACCTGGAAACACTGGCTTTGTAGCCCCTTAACAAGCTAAGCTTCTATAAAGGGATTGCACCAGAGTTCAGAATCAGATGCCTTCATCTGTGTTGTATGTTACCATTTTTGTAGTGCCATAGATTTCCAGAGCCCTGTGAGAGTACAAGAGTGGGACCAGAAACCCACTCACTAGTCTTTTGTTCAGAAGAGTACAGATACTTTTACTGGGCATTTGGGACATTCAAAATAGATCCATGCTCCAACAGAATATTCAAGTGCAAGTGTCAATGCATAGAAGGAATGTGTGGCTATTAATCACACACTTAGCACAGTGGGCTAGCACAGTAGGCTAAGGTGTAATTATCTCTTCACAGATTCTCCTGTGATAAGGAGCCGTTCTATTTTCCTAAGAACTGTAAATGTGTAGGAGCAGGCAAAAAAGTGTGATGCAGCAACTGGTTTAGTCTCTTCCAGCATTTAATTAGCCTGTAGTCAGAAATGGGCGGGAAAGTTTCAGAAGGGGGCCTGTTTCTGAGAGTATCAAGCTGCTTTCTTCTGTAAATAGCTCAGAGAAGGGTTTGCTATATGTTATTAAATAAAAATTAGGGTTTTTTCATGAGATTCAAGTTCTTTATGTTTCCTCAGAATACATCAGTATCTAAGGTTAATTTTCTGTCCATTTTTATTCATTGTATATCTGAGAGCAGAGGAGGCACTGCAGGATCCTCTGAGTCAGAACTTCAACAGACCCAGACAAGGGTTGATATGGTCCATGAGCTGTAGCTTTACCTCCTGAACAGACAGGTGTTTCCATCCCATAGTTCAGCTAGGAGCTCTGTTAAGCTGGTCATAGTGGAAATTGCTCCTTGCAGATCTTATAGCAGCAACATTTCCCAAGCAGGTGTGGGACTACCTATGCCCTCCCTGCCTGCTCTTTATTTCAGTCCCACTGTGCTTGTACATCTTGTTGGAAAGGCAAAGTCCATTTAGCTCTCTCAGTCCAGCAGGATATATAAACAAAGCACAGCCACACAAGGCAAATCCTGCCTTCAGTCAAGTGCATACAGCTCCCGATTAAGTCAGTTTGGCCCTAGGGATGGACTCTGCAGTAATTAGATGGTTAGGCAATGGCTTTTCTTGAATTAGATCCTTCACAAAGGGAGAAAGGTCAGTTTGCCCTGTTTGCTCTAATGAATGGAGGAAAGAAGTTTGCTGGGAACTGTTACACAGCTTGCTGTCTGTTAAGTTTCTCAGCAGCCAATATGAACTCACCAAACATTTTCAAAGCCATGTGAGATAGCACTTAAAACTCGACTATGGGCCTTCTTTTGATTCTGTATATGTACAGTGCCTAGGACCAGGGCTCCTAGATCACAGCACAGCCTGAAGAGTAGATAATGCTAATACCACATGCCTGAACATGGCTGAATCCTGGCAGTGGATTGCTTGTGAGGTGGTGATGCTTCACCCCATAGAAGACAAGTTTTGCAAGGTGGCCTGGGCAGCAGCATAGAGCAGTGAAGGCAAATGCGAAGACTCCTCAACCCAGTTACTGTGGAAACACCATGTGTGTGCAGAGGATGTTGCCACCTGCTTAGGGCTGGACCTACCATTTGTAGCTCCGGTGAAAAATTATCTGGCGCTCCAGGACCAGAGTCAGACAGACCCTTCCTTAATCTCTTCATCTCTCTTCTAGCAGACAGCAATATTTGTGGTCACGTGATTAGCCTCAGGCCATGTGTTTCCTAGCAATTTGGGATCCTGTGCCCTGTCTCCTGGCCAAAACAAGTCACCCATTCCCTGTAGCTTCATCCTGAGAATAAACCTCTGAGTTGCTCCCTCTTTCCCATAGATCCCTATAGGCGGGGGCTGTGTCTGAGCCTTGCTGACCCCACCAGGGTCCACACTGCACCCTGGGGACACAAGAATTGATGTATACAAAGGAATTCCCTCAGCCCATGGTGCCCCGGACAGCCACTTCCTCTGGCCTGTGCATGCAGCTGCACCAGCACTCACATCACTATTCCCTTTAGAGCCAAAGAAGGGAAGAACAACACCAGCTCTTCTCACAGGTGAAGAAACCACATTACCCACACTGAAGACCAATGCTGCTGTGCATTAAAATGGCAGTCCACTGCACTACATTGAGTGTAGGTAATTTATGACATATCTGCCTCTGGGCTTTCGTCACCACTGTGGCCATATTGATATGAAACCCCCATGTAAATGCACAGGGGTAACTCAGGGTATGTGGAGACCGTAGTCACTGCAGTGCACTGCTGACATGCTTGTGTTAATATGCTCGTGTTAGGTTGAAAGTAGGTAGCCCACATACCGCTCCCAGCATTGCCATAACCTGGCCAAGAAGCTGGGCAAACACTCGCCTGCAGTGAGCTCTGTGCTGCTGTAGTTACCCTGCTAGCAGTACTTGAGCCAGCCAGTTAAAAGCTACCTCAGTTATGCCTTCAGTCCAGTGCTATGTAAACAGGCCTTCACCCTGCTTCCACACTGGGATGAATCACAGTGGCGCTAAGCATCTGCCCTGAGGCCTTCTCATTCTCACCAGTGCAAAAATCCTTACTGGGGGCAAGATCTTGGGAACAATCCTCTGCTCATACCTGAAAACCTCAGCAGGCAAATTTGCCTCATTGTAATCTTGATGCTTAAAGACAGGGCTGCCCAAAACGATTGTTCCTCGCTGTTCCATGCTCTTAGCCATGATCTTGATGGAAAAAACAGAGGTCCCCACCTCCCTGGGGATCCATAATAGCTGGTTCTTTCCAGCTTTGGCGTCTGTGATGTCCTGACCCCCATTGTGCTATGTTTCCCCCAGCCTGTCTGCCTCAAACACACACACATACATTTGCATGCTGTTTACCAAGCAGGAACATGAGCACTTCTCATGTCAGAAAAGCCCTGAAAAGTGAAAAATGGTGACACATTGCCCAATAAGAAACCCAAAGGAATCAAGCCCCCCCCCACCCCTTCCCCCCGGGCTTTCAATCTCATTTGCACATTCCATATATTGTAATTTCCTCTTCCCCACCTCCCTGTCTCCTGGTTTCTCCAAACCTGATGCAGTTTCAGGGACCGAGCGATTATTGAGTTCTTTCTCATCTTCCCTCTGCTGTCAGTGGCACCAGGAGCTATTTTCTTGCTTCTCCAAGCCATCTCCTTTATCATTCCCGCTTGTTAGCAGTGAAGAATTTGCATGAATCCATCAAAAAAAAAATTTCAGTGAGAGATGCTATCTTTAGGCTAATGACACAGTAAATTTGGTAAATATTGACACTGATTGCCTTAAGGAACGTCAAGCATTAGGCAACATGCAAGTAAAACAGTATCTGTACTGCCAAAGCTGGTTATTGCAGGGGATATTCCCCTGAATCCCCATTAGCATCTCCCTTGTACCACTCAGTCATGCTGGATTTGGGGCCTGACTGGGAAATCATTCAGTCCCCTAAATCAGAGCCTCTAACTAATTTCCAGCTGGCCATGGTCTCTATAAAATAGTCTGTAGCAGTGGTTTGCAACCTTTTTAAGATTCAAGGCATCCGTCATTAGACAGAAGGCACCCCTTGGAAAATGCCAACTCCTACTTTTCATTTGTTTTTTGACTACAGAAAAATAATAGAGCCATTCTTCTGTTGCAAAGAACTCAGAAAGACCACAACAGGTTGGAACGTTTTTAACACTACGGATTCCTATTTGAAATCTCTGGGTTTAACTTGTGATTCATGTTTCCATGCCTAACAGTGCCAACATTGTGTGGCATCCCATGGCACCCTTGAAAGTAAAGGCAATCCAGGGTGCCACAGACCCTGGTTGATGGTCACTGGTTTGCAGACTATAACATAGTCTAGTGGCTCCCGAGGTGCAGTCTGGAGAGTGTTAGCTGGAGGACCTTCAGACCTGGCTGGTAACATGGTGCTGGCTCTGCTCCTTGTTTTCAAATGCTCCCTCACATTAGAGGCAGCTAAAAATACACTGAATACTTTCCTGATGCTATTTTCCATGTTAGTAATAGGCACAGGGATGTAATGCAGTCATGAATTTGTTCCACCTGGTCCTGAAAGGGAGGATAATTGTCTCTGTGGTGAAGTCCCTGTCCTTGCTATGAAAAGTTCAAGAACCTTGGGAAGAAGCCCTTCAGGTAATTTAGTATCTCTTTCCAGACACTTGGGGAATCCCTCACCTGGTCAGATGTTCTAGGGTATTTTATCCAGGAGATGTGGAGACAGCACAAGATCTGAGAATGAGTCTGTCTCAAAAACTGCTCAGTCTGAGATACTACTGGACCACAAATACCATTGTGGAGAGCTGTGGTAGGGTTGGAGCGTCCGTGGAACCTGTCAGAAATGGCATGCATTCCCTGTCTTCAGCCCATGTGGTTTTGGTTAAAATCATCTGAATCTCCTAATAAACTCAGCTGCTGCTTTGCTAACTGACCCGTCTCTCTGCCCCAGTGGTTCTCAACCTTTTTAGAATCAAGGTACCCATCAGTAGGCTTGGGAAATGCCAGGTGTTAGCTCTTACTCATTTTTTGACTACAGAAAAATAATAGAGCAATTCTTCTGTTGCAAAGAACTCAAAAAGACCACAAAGGGTCAGAATGCTTTTGCCAGTATGGATTCCTATTCAAAATCCCTAGGTCTGTCTTGTGATAACAGTGCTAACATTGCATAGCACTCCACAGCACCCTTGGAAGCATCTCACAACACTGCAGGGTGCCAGGGCACCCTGGCTGAGAATCACTGCTGTCCTCACTGTTACCACAGCTAGCACTGAATGAATTAATTGCAGCTTATCTAAAGAATCTGGTTTTGTGACAAGGGGACAGATTCAATAGAGTATTCTTGGCATCAAAGCGCAAACTTGTAGGTTCCTGATTGGCAGAGCATAATCCAAAGCCTTGTGTTGGGCATAGATTCCTGGGACACTGCAAGGGAAGAGAGAGGTACCTTGGAATAGGTTCCACAAAAGCCAGAACATCCTGGTGTGGGCACGGGTTTGGCTTTAAGAAGAGCTCTCTGAGATTTAAATACAACTGATGTATCATCAACCCTTAAAGTCTGTCTACAGGGGAAGTTATACCAGTATAATTATACTACTATAGCTCCTGGCCACTCTTATTCCAGATTAGAAATGGCTTTTTATGGTTTATCGTAAGCCTCTTCCCAAGCAACATATACTAATCCAGAAAAAGACATTTGTTCTAGCAGAAGAAGGTTGCCTGTAACAGCGTAACTATAGCACTTAAACTCACACCTTGCCTGCTGCTATAACTTCCTGGGGAAACAAGACCAGAGTATAATTGCTATAAACCATCTTGAAAATGAAGATTCAGATTTACACTCCAAGTACTTTGCCAATATCACATTCCAGCATAGCAATCCCAGTGTGGATATGGCTAATGACAAAAATGTGCTCTTACCAATATACTTGCTATCCTCCTTCCCAAGCAAAAGAAGGAAAAGAAAAAGTACATTAGCACACCTATGTTTTACCAAAATAATGGCACGTGTGCACACACATGCACAAGCTCATGAACACACACACACTAGGGTCTTTGCCAATATTGCTGTCGGTCAGAAATCATGCTATATCACAGCCCTGACAAAGAGGTTAGGGCAGAATTTTGTTCTAAAGACCTGGCCAGAATCTCTACACAGAAATTTGCCCTGGATCATCTACACCAGTTTAAAATCACCCCTGGAATGAAACTGGCACTGTTTTTTATGCATGAACAAGACGTGACTCACTGGTGGGGCAAACACATTCACATAGGTAAAGATGACTCTTCTAAGGTAAATGCACCATTCTTTAATACTGCTTCTTAAAACACATGGCTTGAACATAAAAGTTCATAGCACTTGCTCTTCCTGTGGACAAAAATTGTGGACCCAAAAGTTTAGTAATAGTAGTAGTAGTAATAGCAGTAGGAAGAGGATTAGTATTATTGTTAGTATTCATATTATTAGCATTATTCATAATGATGACAGCAATAATGATGATGATAGTACCTTTAAAGAGAATTAGCGTTTTGTATTTAAATGACGTATAGGTATCATTCTGGTGTGTATTATTATTATTACATTATATTATTATAATGTCCATGTATCTGCAGATGAAGATGGTAAATCAATGGCATATCCCTAGCTGTTACACAAGTAAATAACACAAGGCTTCTAAACCACAGATGAGGTGGGTGAAGCAGTTTAAATGGGTGGGCAGTCAAAAGAGGAAATGAGCAGAGGGACTTCTTGTTCTCAGCCTCTGTGCCATGCAGAGCTAAGTCCAACTTCACACTGTGTGTGGACAAGGGCTGGATCCTAAGTGTGGGCTACCAGAATTTACGTCGGATCTATTTTAAAACAACAGTGCGCAGACTGTAACCTTTTCCTCTGAGAAGCTCTTCAGGTTGCAGCGATGAAGTCCTAATCTATGCTGACAATTTTTCCCTTGGCATTTCCACCATCACTCATTCAGCTGCTGGGAGCTTTAATGCTGGTGCTGGTAGCTGCTGGCACTTTAAGCACCATCTCAAAGACTTTTCTGAGAAGACTTAAGAGAACAGGTGCTGAAAATACCAATTGCTTCCTGTCTCTTTCCCTTTGCACCATTGCTCCTCCTAGTGGAGCTGAACTGCTAGAGCAAGATGGGAAATTCGGGCTCTGGTGCCTAGAAGAGATACGCCCCACCTGGAAAAAGTGTGACCATCCATGTATAAGTGTTTAAGAGGAAGAAATAGTTCCAGCATGCAACCAAAAATAGCAGCTATTCCACACCTCCAGAGCTGGAGGTTCCATCTGGATTAAAACAGATGGGAGCAGTAGCATATGATGAATTAGCTGGTGCCAAGTGGTTTTTTTTTTCCAGCAGTGCCTGGGGAACTCAGCTCAGAATGCTGTTTTGGAGACTTCAGCACAGAACCTATATATAACCCTGAAGCACTTGCTGGCAGTCAGGTTGTTGTGTGTCAAGCTATGTAAAATGGGCTGGTGTCCAGCCCCTACCTTGTCCAGTGCAGACTTCCTTTCAGGGAAGATCCCTGCAGCCAGTGCAGGTGTGTCCGTCCAGCAAAGGCAGGAGAAAAGAGAAAAAAAGGACTTTCAGCATCTGGGGAAGTTTCACAGTGTGACTCCAGCCAGCCAGGCTCTGGTTTTGAGCAGTGCACACTGCCCCCGCATGTGCTGCTCTGTTTTTTTTTGCACAGGTTCTTTTGATATCCAGGGGTCAGCCCCCCCACACTGCTCCCTTGCAGTGCAGAGGACAGCTGAACGTGCAGTATGTGGCGCTGCAGATGTGTCTGCGGTGCCACATACCGCATGGCCGTGCTAGTCTGGACACAGCCAGTGAAACCTTACCTGGAGTATTGTGACCAGCTTTGGGCACCTCATTTCAAGAAAGATGTGGACAAACCGGAAAGCACCAAAAAGAATTAGAGGCCTGGGAAACATGCTCTGTGAGGATAGGCTGAAAGAACTAGGATTATTTAGTCTGGAGAAAAGAGGATTTGATAACAGTCTTGAAATACATTGAGGGTGCTTGTATGAAGGATGCAGCCAGGGTGTTTTCTGTGGCCACAGAGAACAGGACAAGCAGCAATGGTCTTAAATTATAGCAACAAAATTTAGGTTGGAGATTAGGAAGAACGTTCTCATTCTATGAGTAGTTAAGCATTGGAACAGGCTGCCCTGAGAGGCTATGAAATCTCCATTCTTGCACATTTAGACAGACACTTGACTGAGGTGTTTAGTCAGCAACAATCCTGCCTTTTGCAGAGGGTTGGACTAGCTGACCTCCTGAGGTCCCTCCCAGCCCTACTATTCTGTCTCAGTGGCTGCTTGCAGATGTTTAAAAAACAAAATAAGCTTTACCAGAAGAACCAGCACATTAGTTCAACCGAGCTCTACAGCATCTGTATAGACCCGGTGCTTCAGCGAGGCTTTCTGGCACTTTTATCTAAAGCTGATTCAATCGGTTATTAGATAAAAGTGCCCCAAAAAGCCCCACTAAAGCACCCGATCTATACAGATGTTGGAGAAGCCAGGTACAACTAATGCACTGCCTCTTCTGGGCATGCTCTGAGCTCAGCATGGGGGTGCATGGAGTTTAAAGTAAAGCGCCATTTTGTTTTGTTTTTTAACGTCTGCAAGCAGCCAACAATTCTAGCCCATCCAGCTGTGCACACAGCTGATCTATCCATGTTCTTGCTGCTCCTGAGTTGGAGGGCCAGATCCAAAGCCAATGGAAACATTCCCATTGACTTCACTGGACATTGAATCAGGCTCCTCAATACAGCAGATATTTCCATGCTAGGAGAGAGTGACTATTGACTGGACAAGGCTGCAGCCCATCATCTGGGATCCTATTTCCTGAGAACCAGCTATTTTCAGAGAACATAGCTAAATCTTTGGGCTGGGAAGTGGACAGTTGTGTCAAGTGCTTGCCGCAGCCCTCTGTGAAATCACAGAATCTTTAATGAGGGTTAACACTATAACCTCCTGGGCTGATTGGCACAATCTCTGTGTTATTTAACACAGCTGGTTATTTTACTCTGAACTGACTCTGAGGAAGGAAGAGAGGGCAAGAGGCAGAAGCTGCCTTTAGATAAACTCCAGGGCATCAGAACCTAGTGAAAGTGAATGTCCCTCTTCAAACTTTCAAGTTTTAGCTTTTTGTTACTCTAAGGAAGAGCTAAGGTGTCTCCTCTTTGAGGATCCAATAATTATTTTATCTCCCAAGCTTCTCAGAACAGCAAGAGGCAGCTCTCCACAGGCATCTGCTACTGAACTGTAACATGACACTTGGCTTTGACAAGGGGTCAGATTTGACGTCAATGGGAGTTGTTGGCTCTCATCATGGGTGATATTGATACATAAGTACCCTCCTCCCTCCTGTCCTTTCTTCCTCCGCCCCTCACCCTAAGGCCTTGCCAACTCCCAATGAGAAGAGAGCTGGTTTTGGAAGGAAGGGAGGGCTAAGTCAAAGCTGTGAGGAAGAGCAAACTTACGGCTCAGGCAGAGTCTGTGGCATTTCTTCTCTTTGTCACGACTCATCATATGATCTCAGGTGTGACACTTCCCTTGACTGCACCTCAGTTGTTTCCCTGTAAAATGGAAATAATACTACTTATCTGCCTCATGGGGCTTGTGAACCTCCATGAATAGACATAAAGGGATTGGAGAACTTCAAATAGGAAGCACTGAAGAGGAACAAAGCAATCTCAGGTGGAAGGAGGCAAATTGCTATTGAACAAAAACAGCCTTCCCTTCAATGGGATGTGAGACACGGGGGCTGTTCTCACCCAACTTCTGTACAGCCAGCACCATCCTTCCAGCCAAGAAACACTGAGCAGGAATCCCACTGAAAAGGCTGGTCGCTAGCTGGCTACAAGGGGCAGAGCCCAGCAAGGCAATACACTTATCCTGCTGCCCCAGGAGCTGTAGATACTGCATGTGACTGACCAAAGAGAGAAAGAAAAGGATGTATATGCACAGGACCCTCCCACTTACCTGAATCACTCTCTGTGCAGTGCAGAGCCAACAAACCCGGGAGCACATCCAGGTGTGGAGACAGTTGCACACATACAGTACCTATGTGTCCCTGGAATGGCTCTGAGCTGGGCTTTGTTTGTGTTAGAAGAGGACCTTAGGAGAGTTGCCAATAAGGTGATCTAGCAGCATGCCCAGAGCCAAAGCAATGAACAACAGACAGCAGGAATAATGGCTGGTTAGTGAATAATGGCACAACCTCAGACCCCAGAGAATCCTGAGCTTGACTGAAAACGTGTGGGATTTTAAAAAATAATAATCTGTTTTAGTTTCTTTGTATTGGTCTCTTGTTTTTCAGCTTTTTAGATGCGCAGCATGCATTTTCATGCTCCTCTTGGCAGCCACAAGGACTGGCAGCTGACTTCATTTTTAAGAAATTTTGATTCATGGGTACTAATTCACACCCAGGGTCTGAGCTCCATAAAAGCATCATGAAGTACGAGGCTTGGGAGAAAAAGCCTGAGAGTTGGCAACATGGGTCACTGGGGATCCTGGCAGGGCCTGATTCTGATTTCATTTAACTGAGGTTTTGCCAGCAAAAAGCCTCTGAAGGGAGAGAGTTGTGGACAGGAGCAGGGTCAAGCCCATGGCACTATTCCCAGGGAGCTTCCCCTACCAGCATAGAGTGGCTCTGAAGGTGACCTGAAGATGGGCCCCCAGGCAGAGTTGTCTGTTGCTTGGAAATCACATGGCACCTTATGGACAGCTTTGAATCTTGGGCTAGGTAAATAAACTGCCTGAAAAGGGCTGAGGAATCTCAATGGAAAGCTTGCTTACAATGCTTCATCTAACAGCGTGACATGTATGTGGATAGACAGCAAGGTGGTGACAGGGCTGGCAGGAGCAAGGGAAATCTCTTGATACTTGATACTGCTTCCATGTCACCCGCTCTCCGTGGCTCGACTCTGTCAGGCCAACTGCTGTCAACCCACACTGCATGCCACCCCACCCAACTTGGGACCCACAGGGAGCAGTGGCACCTTTGGCTTCACCTCTCCCTTGGCTCCTGAGGGTTGTCCCAGTGAAGGCGAGCGCTCCCCCAGCCTAGTACCTGAGGGCACTTGTCTATGTACTCAGCATTGGGATGCCTACTCCAGTTCCATCTTCTGCTGGAGGCAGGTTTGCAGGCCAGGATCAGTCCAAAGCATATCTTACAATGGAGGAACTTCTGCATTGGCCCCATGCTATTGCAGTGGCATTTGCTGCACAGCTTCCAATTATGGTTTGCACCAGTGGCCATGGCAGCTAGGACACAAGGCCCCTCACAGTCCTTAACCAATTATTTTTGTTCTTTTCAAGGACAGTAGACACTTCTCTGGGATCCAGGACTTGGTAAGAGCACACTGGGCACTTCCAAGACCAGTCCCCAGTAGCCAGGGCACTTTGGCTACAACGACCTTCTTCCTGTACTAACCCAAACCCCACCACTAGGTCTGTGTCCCTGGAGTCCATCTGATTCCCTCCCAGGGAACCAGGCCAGGAGAGAAGGGGCTGATTCTGGTTTTCTGCTTAGCAAATTTATTACCCCCTCCACCTAGGACTTACCCCTGCTTCCAATGAGAGAAAGAGTGCTTGTACACCTGGCAGGCAGCATTCACCTCACTTGACCCTACTGCTTTTTTTCTTACGGTTGCTGCTCTGCGCACATGGACACTGAGCTGCTACCTGAAAGAGCTACGTGCTGGCAGCACAACAAAAACCACTGGTTGAGGTCTTTGCAGTCAGCTCATTTCAAGTAGCTGGGTACACACTGTACTGTCTGCCTGTGTGAGCGTGCAAACCCCTCACGTCAGGCTTTTAGCCACACTTTGTCTTGCTTCCTAAGGATACTGTGCTGTGTGCATGCGTGCGTGTATGTGTGTGTAGGGAAAATAGGGCTTCTCAGCCCTGAAAAGAAAATCCTAATATTTATCCCTCTCTTGATGATATAGATGTCCCTAGCCAGTGTATTTAGCTCCAGCAGACTTAGGGTCCAACCTGTTCCTTTTACAGACCTAGCTCTCATTCCTGTCAATCTGGGATGAAAGTAAAAGGGGAGCATTGACTGCTCCTGTCATAAGTATAGAGGCCCTGAGATCTGAACTGCCATAATTTTGTTCAAGCCCTCAAAGGAAAGTCATCAAGATTCTGAACAGCTCGCAAAATAGTGACGCTGGGTGAGACACCCACAGTCTAGCCCAAATCAGCACTGATCTCACTTGGTCTGGAAAAGTGACAGGTTT
>NW_017728914.1:19740358-19791147 GCF_001723895.1 Crocodylus porosus
TCAAGGGCAAAACTCAGGCCAAGTTTATCCTATAGACCCACAGCCCTCCTTGGTTTAGAACTTGGGATTGGTGTGTGGTTTTTATTCAAAACCTGGAAAATGTTGATACCTTGATAACTTGAGTTTGAATTTGATTCCATTTATTTCAGTATCCTGTCTCCTGGGTAGTTTACTGTCAACTGATGATAAGCATGCTCACATCCCACTTTGAATCCCAACCTGGCAGAATTCTAACTCTTGACCACATCCACCAAGTGATCTGAGACCACTGCAACTTGCTCAGCACAGGTGAAAATCAAAATTAAAATCCAGCACCTTCTGACAGAGAAGTGAAAATGGCCCCATTTATGGGTGTGCTGTATATTTCTGCAGCCAAAAAATATAAGGAACTAGAAGTTAAGTGAGTATGTCATGCTGACAGCGATGGCATCTTTATCAATACTGGAGAGAGAAAGTTAGCAAGTAGGGAAGCAAGTTGTGTTGGTTTGTATGACATCATAACCTGATTGAAAGAAAAAATAGTGGCAAAATCACAATCCTTGTAGGGCCAGAAGTAGCACCAACAGCGTGTGACAGATTGTTGATGCTGTTAAATCATTTACCAGAACAATTTTTCTAATCCAGACCATCTGTAGATTAGGGGATCTGACTGGCATAGCAGCACAGTAATGAAAAGGACTTTACTTATTTATTTTTGGTTTTTTAAATAAATTTATTTTTATTTATTTATATTTATATGTATATTTAGGAAGATATGGAGAATAAATTGTGCAATTTTCGTATAAAATTGTGTTTGCCTCAGAGTGAAAAATTGCAGAAAACTGGATACAAGATGAGAATGCCTTCTACATTAATAACTACAGAGGGCAGGTAACAGCACAAATCATAGACAGAATGATGAATAGCCTGCCACCCAAGTTTCTAAAAGTATAAGAGCAAAAAATCACATCATGACCCCAGGTAACCAAAGAGCTGATCCAAGGATGCATTCTGGGCTTATAAATGCCATGAAGAATACTGGATTTAACTTACACATGTTATGCCTCTGAGGAAAAAATAAAATATACAGACTTAAATATGACAAAGGAAGATATTTTGGAAAAAGTCTGGACTTTTCGTGTTGAGTTTAACCTCTAGGACAGAGACATAAGTAACTGGTATGGCTTCTCTATTACAGTCAGTCTATCCATCATATTGGATATGTCTTTACTCATGTAACTCACTCACAAGACCAGAGAGCTTTTCCAGCAGAGATCAGGACATGACTCTCTTGACCTAAAGAAAATCTCCCAAGACAGAAAACACAGCATATAAGAGGCAGAAGTTATTTTACTGCTGATAACCAGAGTTCCAACAGCCATGCAGCATGACTTTCATCCTGATTTTCCTGTAGGCATTCATCTGCTGAATACAATGATTACAAGAGCTAGTGTAATGTGGCAGACTGATCAGTGTCCCTTCTAGTAGCAATGACAGGCTGCCACAGCACAGGTGCATTGGCAGGCTAGAGAGGTGCTTTCACAGGGGAGGAACTTTTGCAGCAGCACAGCACATACACCAGCCTTAGGTCTCCTAGTGATTTTAGTCCTTCAGAATCTGTGTCCATTAAGTTAACCCCAAACTTATTTCTGGGGGGGGAAAATACATTATGAAAACCAATTCACATCAATGTATTGATTTGGGAGAATTGATGCAGGGTCAAAATAAAAATTAAAAATAAAATAGACCAAGGTAGAATTTGTGAAAGCCACTAATTCTGAAAGCAAAGGTAATGTTGAGAAATGCTCCCTCAAGTTTATTTCCTCTAGGAGCACCTAATAGAAACTACATAATTCCCTCTGACTCTATACACAAAAGCACCAGGTTTGTAATTGTGTGTGGCATCCCTTTTTCATATAAATTTAATATATTTAATGTTAATTTAAGGTTAATTTAATTGGGCCAAAAGATAAATAAACCCTATGAATCATAAACACTCTGAATCATCCTAGCATCCATTTCCAACCCAGTGCGGCCCACGAATTAGAACCAAGATCTAAGTCCTTCAGTACCAGTGAAACCACAAGCAAAAAGGACACATTGGTAGATGAAAGAGTGCCGAAGAAATATTTCCTCCAACTGTGAGCACAGATGGAAAAAAGGCCTAAAATCTGGATTTAGATCAAGCCAAAGAACAGTGAATAACCTAGACTGGCAATACGTGGACTTCCCATTTACATAATTAAGTCTAAACTTTTCTATTAAAAAACAACCCACAGAGGCTGTAATCCTTCATCAATGGTAACAACAATAATGCAGACAAAACATTGCTTCCCCTCCTACTAGACAGCCAATGCAACAATTTCCACAGTCCCAAAATAGCACCTATTCTTTTATTAAATATATTATATTATTTTCCATCTCCCATCAATCATGCTGAGGAAACTGGGGGACTGAGACATATGGGTTAATGCATTTTGACAACATATCAGTCAATGTGACTGGCAAGCACTGGGAAAGAGTGCTGGAAAAATGTGGTCTACTTTGCATATATTGCACTTCGTTCTACTGATCTGGAAATGACATCTTGTATGATGGTTACATTGTAAAAGAGGATTCAGTTTTCATGTACAATGCCTAGAACAATAGGCCATTGCTCTCACCTGGAACCTTTAAGCGCATTGTAGTGCAATAGATGTTCATCTTTCTGAGCCCCAAATTCAAGGCTTGATGCACATGGATAGGATAGGCAGACATCTAACTGCTGAGATCAAACACACAATGCATTGCAAACGCCACAGTGCAGCTTTATCTTAGAAAATGTAGCAATGTGCTGACCGATTTCTCATTTATAAGCAACCATATATTAAGTTGAGGCGTATACAGCTCAGAACTTAAGAAGCAGCTTTTAAGATACAGCATTTGTAGCCAAGCAGAATAAAGCAAAGGAAATGAAAGAGAGAGCTTCTAAAATCAAGTTCAAATCCTAACAATGAGCTAGGACCTGCCAACGCAAGCTTTCTGGGTGTCACAGATAAGGAAATTTCCATTTATATCCACAGGTACAAAAGGCTTGAGAAGAGTTTTTGATTGCACTATATTTTAAAGCTATATATAGACATTACAAATTTATGATGTCCCATAGCTGCAGCTTTGTTACAATGAAACAAGAAGTAAAAGGCAGTCATATAATAGTAATTCAGACAGAAAACTGAACTGGAAGTTAGGGAGAATAAGTTTCTGTACTATGCATCTCTGTTGTGCCTTATCACCCATATAAACCCAAATTCTCAGCTCATGTTTTGATGGAGTGGTTGGTTTGTTTCTGAGACACTTTACTTTTGTATCTTGTATTTTCTCTAGTCTATTACCTCTGTTATGCCTTGGTTGTAAAACATAGTGTTTCTCTGAACCATTAAGCATATTCATTTCCTTTTTCTGTGGAGCAGTCTGTTTCCCCATATTGTCACAGCATGGAAGGGATAAATACAGAAGCTTAGGAGAAAGGAATGAGGTTCTTGGCAATTCCCATCTATGCCTGTGCACAGGAGGAAAAGAAAAAGGTCGAGCCACAGTGTAGGCCACAGTCATAGGTTTGCGTCAAAGGTCTTCAAAGCTCCTGTTGATGAGTGCCAGGAAACACACTAACAGGCAGGCAGCTAGAACCTGTGGTGACAGAAATCTGCTCAAAAAGAGTATTCTCCTTGCTCATCACCCTGATTCAAAGGTATTATTCAAAGAAAAAATAAATATGATTCCAATCCTGCAAAGCTTACTAACTTTTGACACATGTTAAAGGTCACACAACCTTATATTTGCAGTGATGCTAAAGTATCTCTAGTATTATCTCACTGCTTCATGGCTAAGTGGGATATTAGGAAATGAGAACTGCTTAGGGTAAGTGATTGATGATGAATTACAGAATCTCACACGTCTAAATCCCTGATTTGCATCTCATTGTATTCCATAGTGTGTAGAAATCCAATAAACAAATGTATAGTAAGATACTTACCACTCCTCCGCTGTGGGCTTACTGGAGCTTGCTTGCCTTATTCAACACTAAGAGAGATCAAGGACTGGTCGGGGTCTGCTCTGAGCTGGGCTCTGGGCTCTGGATTCCTGGAATGGGATCTTATGCTTCCATGTGATAACCAGAACAGGAGACTTCAGCCCCTTTCAAGGCAACAGGCTGATTAAGAAGTACTATACCAGTGAGTCTCGTCTGACCATAGAATAAAAGACCAGTCATCTCCATGCTGGGTCGTCTTTGAATCAAATAAAGATCTCTTAAGAGAGAGCATTCAAACCAGAGGAGGAATGATGCCAGCTTTAAGTCCTGGCAATGGAACAAGGCACCATAGTATTTCCCATGATGGATGGGGAAGAGAGAAGATGCCCTCTGAATGAAAGTGCTGTCCTGCTGAAGATCCTGGAGAATGACTTCCAGCCCTGGTACTGTATGCAGTTTGCAAGGTGGAGAAGATGCATAACAGGTACAGGCCTAACTATTCCTCTGCTTCCCTGACTGCTCAGCACAGTTTCTTCAGGGTAATACAGTGGCCACTCACCCTCTGGCAGTCCTCACCCACTCCAGATGACTAGGCAGTAGATGGCCTGAATTGCCCCTGGTATTCCAAGCTAATCCTCTGGACAGGGTTGTGCACCCAGGCGGGTTTCAGACTACTGCAGACTGCATGCATTGATTTGATGTATTAGTTAGTGGAGGGCAGGGGGAATGGAAGGCAACAGCTGGCCTGGGTTGTTTTGTTGTGATGGGTTGGATATATAGTACACAATCACAGCATCATGAGATACTCTGACCTCCATGTCCAACTCAGAAACAGTGGGATTATTAGCTTCCCTTATAACGAAAGAACCTCACTAACCAAGATCCAGGGGTCGGCTTGAAAGAGACTATAAACTGAATCATTCTCGCATTTCCCTTCCAGGTGCTGTAATGAATTAATAATGGCAATGCATAAAGTACTGTATTTTTCTCTTCCTGCCTGGCAGGGTAGAGGCTCTGTGCCTTCAGTGTGCTGCTTATATTGACTAGAGCATCTGGCAGGCAGTTCAAAGGCACCCCTTAAAGACAACTTGTAGGCCCATTCATTCCCTGGCGGCATAGTGCTGGGCCTCAACTTCTATCCTCTATCCCTTGTGTTGCTTATCCTCCCTATTCAAGGACTCAACATGTAACAGACTGCCAATGTGGGCTCACCAGATAGGCTTGAGAGGCTTACCCTGGGCTAGAAACAGTGCCGGTGAACTCTGAGCGACCCCAAGGGTGGAGCAGGGAGCCCTGCCCCATGGAAAAGGGGAAGCCAATCTAGAGAGGGGGTTTTCAATCCCCTCATTCGCAGGGAAGGGGGATGGCCAGGGTTGGGGGCCCACCACCCTGAGCCCTGGCTGGCCGGTTTGCAAGCCAGGGAGGGGCGGCCGGAGGGGATAAAAGCAGCAGCCAAACTGGCATGTGGGGGCTGCTGACAGTGACTCTGGGGAGCGACGTGGGAGGCCTAAGAAGAGCTGGGGTGAGCTGACCCAGCAGAGGGAGCAGAGAGACCCTGCCGAAGAGCCTCGAAGGCCCTGGGAGGAGAAAGCAGCGGCAGTCGGCCGTGCCTCCAGCCCTGCAGCAGAGAGGGAGCTGCGGCCAGGGCTTGGGGCAGAGAGCTGGTGCCCCAAGGCCCCATCACAGTGTGCTGGATGTGCCGGGTGTCCCGGAGGCTGGGGGGGGACAGTCAGCCCCCCACTCCACTGCGGAGAAGAGGCAGCGGCCAGGAGCGCATCCTTATCCGGAGCAGGGAGCTGAGCTGCTGAGTTGAGGAAACGTCTCACCTTCCCTGGGGAAGTGGGACAGCAGCAGGCAAGGCACTGGGATCCTGAGGAGCGGCAGAGCGCCAGGACGAGGGTCCCTGAGAGCTCGGGGCGCAGGGCGGTGCTCGGAGTGGGATTGGCGAGGCATGTGGGGTGCCTGGCCAGTCACCTGGAGCAGGGGTTTGGAGCAGCAACCCCTGAGAGCTGCCTGTGCTGTTGACCCTCAGCCACTGACTGCCCCAGAGGGGACTCAGTCCTGTCCCTTATTCTGCAGCTGATTGTCATCGGATGGAGTCCCTGAGCTTTGTGCTTGGGTCATGCTGATTGCTGCAGAAGCCTACTCTTGCTTGTTGCTTGCCTTTTTGGTTGCCATGGAGGGTCACCCTTCAGCCTCTTTGGAGGGTTGGGGTTTGATATAATTTGATTGCTGCAGACCAGAAGAGTTTAACCTGTTGCAATCTGTCACTTACTGGGAAGCCTGTGGAAGAATCTGGGAGCGACCACCTTGCTTCCTTGTGGTAGCACCGCAGCAGTGGCTGAAAGCTGCCAGTTACCCTACCTGTGGTTCTTGAGTCAAGGGTTGACTAATGTGTTCTGGTTTGTTTTGTGAGTGTAGTTATGCCATTTAAATTCACTTGTAAATAACGTTTCCTATTATTCTTTTGTAAATAAAGTGTAACTAGTTAAAGCAGTTAAGTGTTAGACCTTCTTGGGGCCACGGGCTGCTCTGGTGAGCAGGGGCCAGTTGAAAAGTAAATTGGTGCAGGCCAGAAGCCCTGCCCTACTCACCACACCATCCCTGATATTGGGCAGGGGTGGCAACTATTGGGCTGCCACCTGGGTTACAAATGCAAAGTTCTTGGATTGAGGACCATTCAGCATTACACCATATCAGAACCTTAAAAGCAGCCACTGATTTGAGACCAATTCTTTCTGACCCCCATTGACTGACTTAGAAACTTTTTGATCTTCTGCATGACCTGAAAAACTATTCCAGCTGCTCCACACTTCCCAGCACCCATGTAGTTACTTGCCAGTATATGTAGTTCAGTATCTCCAGGGCTGGATTGTGTTTTATTAAGCATCCTTGTTATGTATAAAGATGTTCATGTTCAAAGCACTTCATAAACAAATATCTTGCCTTACAGCCCCTCTAATACTAAAAAGGAGGACTCTGAAGCAAACTGAGGTCAAGTCGCTTGTCCAAGGTCAAAAGACCTGGAACCAGAGCTCTGGACTCCTTAGCGTCTCCTGTGTTTATTCTATCAAGCTCCATATCACGATTATAAACACAGGTGAATAAAACAGGGTTGCATAACTCAAAATACCATGTCGCTGTTCTTTTAACAGCTGCTCTGACTGGCATGTGGATGGAATGTAATCCTACCCACCAAAACAGGGGATCTTTCTGTTTGCAGACAATACACTGCATCTCGAATAGTCTGATCCAAAGAGCAAGCCAAGGGAAAGTTTTTTCCATTCCTCTTTGAAAGCTGACTGGCTTCCTCATGGCTCCCTAGTTGCTCACATCCTGACCCTGAATTGTTCAGTTGTTAAGTGTCACAGTCCACAGGTTACACTGGTCCTGGGCAATATAGCATGATACAGCATTTAAGAAAACTAAAGACAGAATATTAATCCCTGGGTTTGGTTACATGTGAAGTCAAATTCATCCACTTTGAAGAAAGGTGGATGCAGTTTTGCCGCAGCACTCCTACCTGGTCCACCCTTCCGTTCTACTTTCTGAATACAGCACATGATTCCCAGCAAGGCATTCCATGGATGGTTTAGGGGTTGAGAAAAGTTTCTGAGGAGCTATTGGCATCATATTTATTAGTACATGTAAGGCATAGAGAGATATTTTTGCTACTGTTGTGCACACAATTTGCCCTGCATGATTGAACAGCCTTACATTTGAATGTTATGGCACTGTACACACTTACTTCAGGTGACCTAAGCACTATCATGTTGTGCTTTATGGGGAGTACTCTGAGAAGTGAATAAATTTGCCTTCTGTTCACCCTCCATTCCTTTACCTCACCTCTATCCAAATGCAGTAAAATCATTTACCTAATGCCTCATAAAAGCTGTGCACATTGACAGGTAAAAAATATGCATATTTCAAATGTACAGTATTACAGAACCAAGCAATTTTTAAGGCAGGGCTGTCCAAGTTCTGGGCCATGGGGGTCCCCATGGGTCCCTGTCCCCACCTCCACACCCCAGCTGCACAGCTAGCCTGTTCCCCCCTTGCCACAGGCAGCTCTACTCCCCCTGCCTGCTCCCAGAGCATGGGCAACATAGACCTCTTCCTGGCCCCATCTCCCATCATTTATATTGTCTCCTGCCCCTCCCCCCCAGCAGGGCAAAAAACACAAGCTGGAAGAGAGAGGGGGAGCCCAAAGCCCCCAGTCACCATAGAAGCAGAAGCAGTGGAAGGAGTGGAGACTGGGAGGGAGACCACAGGCCACATTAACCCCTCACAGGCCACCAGTTGGACAAGCATCAATTTTCACTATAGTTGACTAAACATGGTGAACATTCAGAGATATGCAATGGGCCTTACAAATGAGCAAACTTTGAAATACAATTCAGTTCCTAATAGGGACTGACATTCTAAAAGTCTGAGCCTGAATTAAATCAATCTTTGCAGGTTAGTCTAACTTGTCTAGGCTAAATCAGTTTTGTAATGTAGGCACATGCCTGCAGTGGCTCAGGCTAGAAGCTGGGGGTGCTAGAGCAGCCCTCCTATCTCTTCCACAGCATGGAGCTGAGGAGGAGGCGTGGCCAGACTGGCAGGATGCTGTGATTAGCCCAACAAGGAACTGATAACAGTTTTTATCACCCAATTAAGAAAACAACAGAGGGAAATTACCAGCTACTTGTTGATTCTGCCTGTTGATTCAGCACAGATTGTAGCCTAGCCAGCATGTGGTCTGCTAGCTAATCCACAGACACCTCCTCAGCAAAGCAGAGGGAAGGGGGAATTCCTGCTTAGCAGGGAGTGGTGAGGAGAAGGGGGAACAGCTGCAGCCAGGAGCAGAGGGGAGAGGGAAGACCTGCTGTGCAGCAGAGAGCCCCACCCACCCCAAAGAGCATGCCGAGATGCTGGGGGTATCTGGTTTAACTTAAACCAGCAAGGGGTCTGGAACAGACATTGAGTAAACCAGTTTGACCCAAATCAGTTAAGTTTGCTATTACATTCAACCAAGGTTATCTCAAGCCAGTTTCAGCTCAGTTCCCTTCCCCAGCACTGTGATCGGCTTCCTGCAGCCTGGCCACAGGAGTCAGAGAGAGCCAGGACTGCGCTCCCCACCCAGCTGAGCCACATGGGGCTGCAGAGCCGCTGGGAGCACAGCCCTGGTTCTCCCCTGTCTCCCACACCTGGCTGCTGACTGCTTTGAAACTCAAAACATTTCAAAACATTTTGACTAGCCTCATTTTGTTTTGAGGCTGTTTCGAACCCCTTCGTTTCAATTTCACTGTTTCAAACTCAAAATTAGTTGAAACAGTGTTGAAATGAAACAGCTGGCGAAATTTCGCCCAGCCCTACTGAACATCTGTTCTATTACAGGTTTAAACCAGTTTCTGATCACTTAAACCAGTTTATGTTTATGTGTAACGTCTGTCCCTAATAGGTCCAGGAAATACATGGCCGAGTCCTGAATGAAGTATTTGGGCAATGGTAGGGACCGGGCACGGATGGAATCTAAAAGACCGCTTGCATATCTTGTATCTGTAGTCAATCACATTCAGGACCCTAGTCACTTTTCAAGCATTAAATCCTTTCTTCTGCAATTTTCTTGTTAGTTAGGTACTCCAAGCACCTGCATTTCCTTTGGTTTAAATCAGCATGGTTGAACGGAGGACATGAGTATATGGGAAGCTCAGTGTCTCCATATATGCTGTCCAGGCTCTTGCACCCTGTGGAGGTCACTCCAGCTGTGCTTTATCTTTCAAGCATGAGTTGTATTCAGTGAGCTGATGTCTCACACAGTGTAATTATATTGTCTCGTGAGACAGACAGATGCCTGGCAATGTGCGTCTCCTCTGATTTCACAGCCCTACAGACTGGTTTTAGCTTTAGCTGTGTCTGCTTTCCCTCCGACCTGAAGATGAATGCCCTGCATTGCAGTTTGACTAAGTCTATTCCAACCATGTAGTTGCTCCCTTAAAAGATACCACCCACAAAAATCCTTGTCTCTCACAAATGTTACTTGTGTTTTTCCAGAAGCTCTCAAGTAAATCAGATCCCTTAACTCCTGCTGTACTATCAAAGAAAGCACTCAAAAAACACTGGGGTTCAACACACATCTTGTATGAGGCAGTCCTGATTGATCTGAGTCAAAACTTAGGTTTAAAGAAAAGTGGCACAACCCTTTACACACACAGCCCGTCCAAGTTGCATTGCTGTTCAGTGACCAAGGAGAACACGCTGCCTGGCAGGTTTCTCCGTGGAATGAATGGCAATTAATTGAATGTGCTGCTATTAACTTAGAGACACATGCAGTACTGTGAGGGCAGGGAAGGGGGAGGAAATGTTAGCACAGTTTATCTCAGGTCTGATCACAAGGACCCAGGCCCAACATAATAAGGTTTTACTATGCTATGCCTGGCTGGCTGTGATCAGGCCTGAGGAAGAATGTCTTGAATTCAAAATCTTGTCTAACTCTATCCCAACTACATAGGGTTCGATGCAGGTAGGAAGCCCATTCCCAGCTGAGCGGGGGGGAGTTCCCAGCTCCACTCCGGCCCCGGCCCCAGGGAGGGAACCCAGGCATCTCCAGTACGTGCTGCTCCTACCCCGTGCCCCCCGTAGCACAGCCCACATGTGCGCAGCCTGGCCCCAACTATTTTATTTCAGTGAGTTTATACTGCAATTAACCACAATTTTGATTTTTTTCAATGGATTGGGGGGCCCAAAACTATAGGGGGGGGGAAAATTGCAGGTCGGCCTTGCACTTACTTCACCAGGGCTTCAAATGGGACAATGGACAAGTACAGCTGCAGGATCCTAGAACAAAAGATTTTTTTCCTGAGACCCTGTAAGACCCCTTTATACTGAAATTGTTCTTACTGAGCAAAGGAAGAACTCTGTCCAGTCTACCACATCTTCCGTTAGCCAACAGGAATGCATTTTTGTCCGGGGTATACTGTACACTTCTGACTCAGTGAACCCAAAGGTATGAACCTGACCACTTCTTTTCCTTCCTGATCTCTGGAAGACACCTACTCACAAATGAACTGGATAAAGTCAGTCAGGGAAGGTCCAATCCAATGAGGTTGCTTTTGGTGTAGATATGTTTGCACTGGCATAACTCAAAAGGGAATTTGATGTGAACTCTCTCAGGGAGATTTGCTCTCTGATCTAACACCGCTGTAAGAGGGTGGACCCAGGTGTGCTGATATCGCTGACAGAGTGATTGTACCCTGAGGAGATATTACACAGTCCTTTGGCACCATCTTTCATGAGAGGCGGCGGAGGTTCCCGCTGGAACATTTCCCAGTGCTGTGAAGAGAGATCCTAACCTTTACAGATCTGCACAACATTTGTCTTCAGTTTACTCTGATGTGCTGCTAAGTGTTATTGTTATAGGAAATGAAGGCCTCCTGCCACACAGCACCTGCTCTCTCATGCTGAGTGATTTGCAGCCATTAGCTCTAGCGAAGTGGGACAGTATATTAGTCCTCTCAAGATCCTCAAGCCTTGAGTGAAGCAGGGGACTTCCCCCTCCCTGACACCACAAAAGATCTGTTTGTAAAAATGTCACTGCACTCACTTAAGAGACTGTATGAAAATTTTTTTTTCCCTCTCTATTTATCTGCTCCCAACATCTCACTGAATCATATCTGCTGCTTCAACTGTCTTTGCCTTGCTTAATACTGCACTGGCAGCAACACAACAGGAGAACAAGCTTCTAGTGTTGCCGACCAAGTCCTCACTGAAGAGTCTTATTCAGGGGAAGACCTTGATACTGAGGAGGGCTCCAGCAGGTAGCAACAGACCAGGTGCATGGATCCTATTTCCCAGACTGAGTCTGTAGCTACAGTGAGCCAATAAATTAACTTTTGATTCGTAAATTAGAAGGGGAAAAATTCTGGCACTCCTGAGAGAATAAATTTGAAACTGCATGGAGTACTGCATCCAATTTTGGGCTCCGTGATTTAAAAAGGATGTGGAGAAGCTTGAGAGAGTCCAGAGGAGAGCCACGCGCATGATCAGAGGTCAGGAAAACAGACCTTACGACGACAGGCTGAGAGACATGGGAGTCTTCAGCCTGGAAAAGCGCAGGCTCGGGGCGGCCTGGTGGATAAGTTTATCAGGGACGACCACCAGGATCTGGGGGAACATTTGTTCACCAGAGCCCCGCAAGGAATGACAAGGTCAAACGGTCACAAACTCCTCCAGGATGGTGTCAGGCTGAATATAAGGAAGAACTTCTTTACAGTCTGAGCCCCCAAGGTCTGGAACAGCCTGCCTGCAGAGGTGGTGCAAGCGCCTACTCCTTTAAGAGACATTTGGAAATTTATTTTGCTGGGATTGTTTGACCCCAGCTGACTTCCTGCCCCTAGGGCGGGGGGCGGGACTCGATCTTCTGAGGGCCCTTCCAGCCCTAGTGTCTCTGAAATCTATGAAATTCTTACCATTTATTATTTGTGACTGTAAGATTGTGAAGGACAGTGTTGATGGATGTGACTAAGACAATCAGAAGTTATGGAGACCCATCTCTTTTTACAAATCCAATATCCCCAAAACATGGAAGGACTGTTTCTGAGTGATTTGTTTCAGATATCAGACTTCTTTCTTAGATTCCATTATACATGTCTGTCTGCTCTGGAAGAACGACAGGGACTGTGCAGAATAACTTATTGCACTTTGAAAGAGGCCATTAAGCATTTATCCTTCTAGTTCAGTGAGCATGGAAAAGAGTGACCATAGAAAATGACATTGTGCGGTTTCATATTTATTCTCTCAGGAGTGCCAGAATTTTTCCCCTTTTAATTTATGAATCAAAAGTTAATTTATTGGCTCACTGTAGCTACAGACTCAGTCTGGGAAATAGGATCCATGCACCTGGTCTGTTGCTACCTGCTGGAGCCCTCCTCAGTATCAAGGTCTTCCCCTGAATAAGACTCTTCAGTGAGGACTTGGTTGGCAACACTAGAAGCTTGTTCTCCTGTTGTGTTGCTGCTGTGGCCTTACCAAGGGAGGATTACATCCTGGGATTTGCTTGAGAAGCATCTATGGATGCAAGCCAGAATTTTGCTCGCTTTACAAACTGCAACATCACATTGGTGGCTCATATTCATCTTGTGGTCAATCATGACCCCCCAAGTCCCTTTCGGCTGTGGTGCTAGCAAGTGTAGCACTGCCGAGCCTATAAGCATGCTGCAGGTTTTTCTTCCCAAGGTGGAGTACCTTGATTTTTCAGTATTGAACGCCATCAGGTTTTCTTCTGCTCGTTTTCTGAGACTGACAGGGTCGGCCTGGGTCACCATCCTGTCCTCGGCTGTGGATTGTTGATTAGAAATGATCGTCCAAAAGGATTCCTGGAGGAAGAATGCTCTGGATGAGATGTTTATTCATCTGCTGATGGCTATGTTCCTTCAATTGTATCTCATTTTTGTATGGTACATATAAAGAAAACAACCCCATTCTGGTGCAGAATATGTTCAGGATGCCACATGTTCCACCTTTTCCACATGCAGATTCCCCCACCATGTCATAACACTTCATTAAAAATGGGAGACAAGGGATAAAAAATAGTCTGTTAATTTTCTCATTGTCACCACAGTGACAGCTCTATCATTTCCACAGGAACCATCCTCCACACTAAATGAAAATTAAATACTAGGTTCTCTGCTTCATGGATTCCACATCCGTGACAACTATCAATTGAGATTCCTGCATATCTCTTTGATGTTTTAAGTGGATAGATCATGCTCATAGGCACCTGGAAGTCTAAAGGAAAGAGTATTCATTGATTTTTTTTAGCTACCTCGACCTCTGTAAAGTGTGGTTAGGGTACCAATCAATAAAGTGGGTATAGACCAGAAGAATCATCTACCATCTCACTGCTTCAGCCTTCTGATGTTATCACCACACAAAAGAGTTAAATTGCTTCCAAAATTAAATTCAGAGGAAGGAAAGTTTTAAAAATTTAATAATACTTTTTAATATTTTAAAATAATTTTAATAATAATTTTTAATCATTCAATCATTTAAAACCTCAATACTGTGAGGAAAATGATTATTGCAAACAGCCTGGCCTCATGATTCACTTCAGGGACAGGGAGTCAGGACTCTTGGGTTCTAGTCTCAGCCCTCTCTCTAATTTGATGGACAAGTCACTTGACTGCCCCGACTCAGTTTCCCCAGCAATAACATGAGAAGAAATGATGCAGTGCAACCAAAGTTTTTCGTTTGATAATGTCTGACACTCATCTTTAGCTGTTCCTTTTGGAAGTGAGAGAGGTCTAAGAATGATTTCAGATCAGGTTCTTCTGGGTAAAAGTTCTTCTGACTAATCACCTGCATCCTGTGTACTTGGGGGTGACATTGGACCAAACACTTACCTTCAAAGCCCATGTAGAGAAGACGAAAGGGAAATTCAGTGCCCACGATAACATACTTTGAAAGTTTGTCACCTCAAAGGGAGGAGTAAACCCAGCTACATTACAAACCATTGCTATTGCCTTGTGTTACTCCATTGCAGAGTATGCATGTCCAGTATGGGAATGATCAGTTCATGCCAAGAAACTAGAACCAGCTCTAAACATCAGCTGTTGTGAAATAACAGGATGTCTAAAACCAACACCAAAGCATAATCTGTACTTACTGGCTGGCATTGCACCATCTGATACCAGAAGAAAGGTAGCAAGCCAAAAACAAAGATCATGGCAGATGGAAGATCCCAGGCATCCATTCTGTGGTCACACAGAAGTAACCACAACAGCTGACAGGGCATAACTAAGGTTATGGAAAGAAAGATTACGGGCAATCAGATTCCCTGAAATGGATCTGGAACCCCAGTAGATCCTTCCCAGAGGGGCTGATCTAGACAGGCTGACATGGCGATGCCTGCACCGCCTGTGCACACGAACTGGAAGATCAAAAACAAACACGATCAAATGAGACTACTTTAATGGATACATATGAGTGCTGTGAAGTGAGGCCATGGAGCACCAGCTTGTTTGTCAGCTCCTTGGTAAGACCTCTGAGAAAAGGCCCTCACTGCAGCAACAGAAAGACCCATTGCTTGTGCAGGATTCTGGAAAAACATCTAGCTTATGACAAGGACATGAGGAGGAGAAGAAGAAGAAAGCTTTTCCTTCCTCCTCTTTCCCACCCAGGAAACTCTTCAATATTTAGTAAAGCCTGTTAGAAAAAGTAAATGAAATGGGAGTCAGAACTGTACTATTCCCACACTATAGAAAGGAGTGATACATGTAGGTAGTAGGTAGCACTGCGGTGGAAGAGGAGGTGGGGAAAGGGCAGGATGAGAATGTATGTGATGAGCAGATGGCTTATTACTCTAGCTGCCTTGTCCTCCCCACTTTGTCTGCTTGTCATTTTTGCTGTTATTTCCCAACTGCATTGAAAACCCTATGGGACCATTTTTATGCACATGTTAGACACCGTGCAAATAACAGTTAACAAGAATCAGGTTGTGCTCTATACATGTAGTGAGTGAGATACACGAATGTGCCAAATCTGATCATTATCTGCACTACAGCTGAAACCAACAGGAGGATTATGCTTTGGGGGGCAGAAACCATCTTCGGGCAACATGTTTGTATAGCATGTAGCGCAATGGGCCCCCAGTCTATGACTAGGGTATATAGGTGCCATTGCGTAAATGGGCCCAATGACCATACATTCTCAGGTAATATGGATCCCCTGATGATGTGCTAGTGAAGCACTAATGGGAAAGAAGGAAGGAGGAAGTCATTCTTAGTGATAAGTTTCCCAATAAGTGGCTGCAAGTACTACTCCTGACCTTCGAGAACATAGTTCCCAGTTAATTAGTTGCATCTGGGCTCAGCATAAGCTAAGCATCCAGTGTACATAAGAGTTTTCTGAGTAACTATGGAAACTCATTCTAAGGGAGAGCACATTTGATATATCTGAGCTAAAAGACTCCCATTGTCTTCTGTTATGAGTCAGTAAGGGCCTTTACCATGTGCAAATGAAGAACTCTGCAGACAAAAGACAGGTTAATGGTTAGACTGGAAAAGTGCTTGTTATCAGCTCCCACTGGCCATAATGGCATATGTGAGGGTTCAGTTTAGTTCTGAGAAGCACAATACTTCTGCTACACCAGGGCTCTTGCTTGCCAGCACTGCATTTTTAATGACTTTCAACTGTATGTCTAGTGCTAACAGGACAGGTGACAGTTTCATGTATCTAACCACAGGGACTCATCCTGCTCCTGTAGAAGCCAGGTAGTCTTCCCATTGACCTCATGGGAGGCAAAAATGGGCCATTAGCGTCTGAAGGAATAATAATGCCCTGGACTTCATTCATTTGTTATCTGACATCTCTTCAGATCAGGGCTGGTTTTACTGGGATGACATTACTGATGGTTATACTTTGGTTTAAATCTCAAGCATCCATCTGCTGAGTAGAACCGATAAAACCAGAGACCTTGAGAAGAGGAATCTTAGGAACTGCCCCTCTTGCTTGTTTTCCTGTGCACACCCATCCAGGAAAGTTTATCAACCTTGAGCAGATGTTTCTGAGACCCCAATGGCATCCTGAAGCACCAATAATGACCTTTAGAAATGCTTATATACTACTGCCTATTGCGTTCACACACACATCCTGGGACAGCTAGCCACACTGAGCATTCTCACTTGCACAGCTTGGGGTTTAGTAGGTGGCAGTCATGGCTGGAAAATTGTCAGGGCTAATACGCACTTGGATGGGTAAAATGAGGAAAACTAGATAGCAAGGGGGCTTCTGGCTAACCACTTCTCTGTATTCTAGATCTGTCCCTGACTTCCTGGTTTTTTTATTTCCTGAGCTAAGTATCTCAATGAAAGCACATTTTGTCCCAAAACATCACTGATTGTAATGGATGTTAGCAACAAAGGAGACAGAGAAGAACAAAACAGTCAGTGCATAATTCACCTAGGAGGGGGAGCCTATTGCTGACCTGTCACTTTGGAGAGTCACACCAAGGAAAGTGGCATTAGGGTTCTTTTCATCCTCAACTTAGATAAGCACTGTATATTGCTGACTTCACCTCGACATGCCCTTTTATGGTCTGGAAGTGTTATTAACCTCATTAATAAGGAGAACTAAGGGGAAGGACCAACATTTTTAAGGACAGCCAATAATGCTGGGCCTGCCTTCAACACATTATGCACTCACAACTTTATGTGAGTGCATAATGCAGTCAAGTTATTGGGAGCTCAGTGCTTTTGAAAACCAGCTTCAAAATGCTTCAAAGTAGGATTCCAGCATTGGCAGCCACTGAAGCTGACATTAAACACTTGATAGTTTGATGACATTTTTCCAGAAAAAAGTGGTATTTTCAATCCTTTTCTGAGCAGCCTAAGAGACTGGGTTTGTCCTCAGCAAGTGTCACAGGCTCACTCTGGGTATCTGTGGTACACATAGGGATAAAATCTAGCTCTCCTGGGTCCCACGTTAGTTAGACCATTCTGTCTGACAATTAACAGAAGACTCTCAAAAGGTCTGCTGCTTCCCAGAGGCTCATATCCGAGACATCGAGGAGAAGATCCCTAAGCTCCTTCAGCCCACATCCACAATCCTATGTTCCTTATTCATGTGAGCACCAATGACATGACTCGGAGCGCTCCTAGCCAGGTCATGAGGCACTACAGGGATTTGGGAGCAGGGCTAACGGGCCTGGGGGCACAGGTGGTGTTCTCTTCAATCCTCCCAGTCTTGGGCTACGGGCTGAGGAGGGAGAGGAGGATCCAAGTAGTTAACCAAAGACTGCGGCGTTGGTGTCGTCGGGAAGGCTTTGACTTCCATGACCACAGCCCGCTCTTTGGCGAGAGAGGCAGCGAGCTGCTGGGAAGAGATGGCCTCGTCTCTCCACTGAGGAGGAGGCTCTTCTCAGCCCGATTGGCTGAGCTGCTCCACTCCTGCTTTAAACTAAGCTCGTTGGGGGATGGGGGAACTACTGCCACTGCTGACCTGCTGAGCAACCCTTGCAAAGCCAGCGGACCAAGGCACTTAAGGGAGCCTACCCTTGCCCCAGCCCTGGTACAATCTGTGGGCAAGGCAAGAGCCCCCAAGGGGACACTTGCCTGCCTGTACACAAATGCCAGGAGCTTGGGGAATAAGCAGGAGGAACTCATCCTCCTGCTTAATGCAAATAATTATGATGTCATAGGGATAATGGAGACCTGGTGGGACTCTACCCATGACTGGACCTCAGGTATAAATGGCTATACCCTGTACAGGAGGGATTGAGTAGATAAAAGGGGCAGGGGTGTAGCTCTCTATGTTAAGGAAAGCTACATGTCCCTGCAAGCTGATCTTGGCAACAAGGGTGGACAAGTGGAGACCCTCTGGGTTAAAATCCGTGGGGAACACGGCACAGGGGACACAACGGTGGGAGTCTACTACAGACCTCCCACTCAAAGTCCCGAGCTTGACCAGGAGTTCACCGGGACCTGGCTGAGGGCGCATGCACCAGGACCATGGTTGTCATGGTTGACATCAATTACCCAGACATCTCATAGGAGGATCACTCAGCAAAATCCGAGCCATTGCAAAGCTTCCTATCACGCGTGGATGACCTGTACCTGACCCAAGAAGTCTATCGGCCAATGAGAGGTAAAGCGCTGCTCGACCTGGTACTGGCTACTGGGGATGACCTAATCGGCAACCTAGAGGTCAATGAGAAGCTGGGTGACAGCGACCACGAGCCGATCACCTTCACTATCCGCTGTAAAGCTGGCAAGTCAGTCAGCAACACAGTAGTCCTTGATTTCAGGAAAGCTGACTTTGACAAGCTCAGGAGGCTTGTCAGTGAGGCCCTAAGGGACCATGACCCCAGGGGGAGGGGAGTTCAAGAAGGGTGGTTGCTCCTCAAGGGAGAGATCCTCAATGCACAAGCTATTTCTATTCCATCTTGGAGGAAAGGCAGCAAGAGGGCACAGCAGCCCCCCTGGCTCTCCAGGGACGTAGCAGACCTCCCGAGGCTAAAAAGAAAGGCCTACAAAGGATGGAGGATGGGAGTCACCTCCAAGGAGGATTATTCTGCACTGGTCCACTCCTGCAGGGAGCAAACCAAGAAAGCCAAGTCTGCAACTGAACTCCAACTACCTTCGAGCATCAAGGACAATAAAAAGTCCTTTTTCATATATGTGGGGAGCCAGAGGAAAAGCAAGGGCAACATTGGACCCCTGCTAAACCAGATGGGACAACTGAAAACTGACGCCCAGGAAAAAGCCAACCTATTAAATGGGTACTTTCCGTCAGTCCTTCATCAGTCCCATGGGGCACCCATACCCGCTATGGGACAGGGAGGTCCGGGTGAGGGAGATCCCCTGCCCTCCATCAACGCTGACCTCATGAAAGAACACCTTGAGAGGCTGGAAACCTTCAAGTCAGCCGGCCCTGACAATCTACACCCCAGGGTACTCAAGGAGCTGGTTAGCATCATAGCCCAGCCCCTGGCACGCATCTTTGAAAACTCCTGGTGCTCTGGTATAATGCCCGAAGACTGGAAGAAGGCCAATGTGGTGCCTATCTTCAAGAAAAGGAGGAAAGTGGATCTGGCTAACGATAGGCCTATCAGCCTGACTTCTATTTAAGAGGCCATCCTTAATGGACTGGACAACGCCAACTTTCTGAGGGATAGCCAGCATGGGTTTGTTGTGGGTAGGTCTTGCTTGACCAATCTCATTTCTTTTTACAACCAGGTGACCTATCATCTGGACAAGGGAGAAGAGATTGATGTCATATATCTTGACTTCAAAAAAGCTTTTGATCTGGTATCCCATGATCACCTCTTGGCCAAACTGGCCAGTTGTGGCCTTGGCTCCACCACGATCCGCTGGCTGGGAAATTGGCTTCGTGGTCGGACCCAGAGGGTTGTGATTGATGGCAGTCACTCATCATGGTGCCCTGTGACCAGTGGGGTCCCTCAAGGCTCTGTCCTGGGACCCATGCTGTTCAACATCTTCATTAACGATGTGGACATTGGAGTCAGGAGCGGACTGGCCAAGTTCGCCGATGACACCAAACTTTGGGGCAAAGCATCCATGCCAGAAGACAGGCGGGTGATCCAGGTTTACCTGGACAGGCTCAGCAAATGGGCGGATGAGAACCTGATGGTGTTTAACACCAAAAAATGCAAGGTTCTCCACCTTGAGAAGAAAAACCTGCAGCATCCTTATATAGGCTCGGCAGTACTATGCTGGCTAGCACTACGGAAGAAAGAGACTTGGGGGACGTCATTGACCAGAAGATGAACATGAGCCTGCAATGCAAAGCTGCGGCTAGTAAAGTGACCAAAACGCTGGCTTGCATCCATAGATGCTTCTCAGGCAAACCCCAGGACATCATTCTCCCCTTGTACTCGGCCTTGGTGAGGCCGCAGCTGGAGTACTGCGTCCAGTTTTGGGCTCCACAGTTCAAAAAGGATGTGGAGAAGCCTGAGAGAGTGCAGAGAAGAGCCACACGCATGATCAGAGGTCAGGAAAACAGACCTTATGACGACAGGCTGAGAGCCATGGGGCTCTTTAGCCTGGAAAAGCGCAGGCTCAGGGGTGATCTGGTGGCCACCTATAAGTTTATCGGGGTGACCACCAGTTTCTGGGGAAATTTTTGTTCACCAGAGCACCCCAAGGGATGACAAGATCGAATGGTTATAAAGTACTGCAAAACTGTTTCAGGCTGGACATAAGGAAGAATTACCCCCAAGGTCTGGAACAGCCTGCTGTCGGAGGTGGTTCAAGCACCTACATTGAACACCTTCAAGAATGAATTGGATGCTTATCTTGCTGGGATCCTATGACGCCAGCTGACTTCCTGCCCTTTGGGCAGGGGGCTGGACTCAATGATCTTCTGAAGTCCCTTCCAGCCCTAATGTCTATGACATACATGAATCTATGAAATTTTCTAGCCACTACATTTTTCCTAAGACAGAGGCATAATAGGGCAGCTCTGCACCCTGGCAGATTTGGCACATGAAGCAGTGATGGCACAGCCAGCCACCAGCTGTGGCAGGAGCTATTTTTATGTCCCACAAGCAAGTTGGTGCCCAAGGTTGCTGCCCCAGTCACACTCCCGCCCCCCCCCCAATTATGCTCCTGATCCAAAGGCGTCTAAATCTCAGCTTCTCCTGGATAACATGAGACGCAGCTAGCAATGGAGTTCAAAATAGACTGCTGGGGTGCTTATCTGCTATCAAACTGGATTAGACATTGAGATTCATTGCAAGTCCCAGCTTTTCAAACTCTCTGGCACGGGTCAGCAAATGAGAGAAGATTGCAGAAATAGATTTACAGTCTCTCTTCTATGCCCTTTCCTCCAAAAAGCCAAAGTTATCAGTGGTGAAAGATGCTATGTTTGTATGATCATGGAGACTCCTATTATTTCCTGTTCACAAAGGCATTTTTCTTTTCACAAAGTGTACACAAACTAAATATAGCAGAGGGAAGAAATGGAAAAGTGCTTTGGTTGAAAGGAAATGTGTTTTTGCAAATGACATCTCAATAGTTCTCCAGTCACCTTGCAATTTCATTATCTTTTTAAAAATGAAACCTGAAATGATCAAACCACGGGGAGAAAAAGGCAATATTATCACCAGTGAGGAATAAAAAGAGACATAGAAGCAAGGTGTGAGCTACTTAGAGACTCTATTCATCTTACTATAGTCAACAGAGCTGAGGAAAGAACCTTGTCTGTTTGTCTCTTGTACACTTTTCTTTTTCTTTTATTTTCTTTTGTCAGAGGGCTGTACGTCCAGTTTCTTCAGGAAGATTTCTTAGGTCTTTGAAGTGCTGTATGAGGGCAGAATACACAGTGGGGGAAATGCAGGACTAGAAAGATAAGAGGGGGGGGGAAATTATCAGTGGAAACCTACAGAAAAGAGAATATTGGCTCAGTAAATAATACCATATTAAGCAGAATTCAAGAGCTGTCATGTCCTGTTAACAGAGGGTGAATAATTAGAGAAGAGGTTAGAAGGTGCAAGCCTGTCTCCTGCAGGCAACAATGGAAGGGATAATAAGCTTAGCATACTCACAAAGACAGCCAAAGAAATCTGACCCCTTATTAAGCAGTTATCTGTGGTCAAGTAAATGTGATTAGGCCTATAATGGGATTGATGCCACATGAAGCTTTGCATTTCTGATGTTGCAAGGAGGTTATTGACACCAATCCCTGCTAATTTATCAAATTTCTGAAGTAACAATGTCTCCCCCACTGAAAATACCAGGGAGTAACCGAATAAACCTCTTGAGTAAAAAAGGGATTCATTGCCTGAAGAGGATTTGCAGGGCACCATCATTATTGAGTTAGCAGCTTTGGAAGCAGCCAGCTTCTCTTACAGCACTTGAACTGCATAATGATGCTTTGCCCAGCTGCTGTGCCTTTCATCTGAGGAACATGTCACATTTTACAAAGGAGACTGTGTCTTTCTCTTTACCATTGGGGTTGGAGCACAGTGAAGGGAAAGGCCTTGTCCAATTCATCCCTACACCAGTGTTGAATGAAGTGACAGGATCAGGGCTCTGGTGTTCATGCTTCCCCTGTTCTCTGGGAGACTAAGGTCCAGGGTAGAATTGCCCTTATTTGTAGCCCCTGTGAGGCATATAATGGTGGGGATTCACTGGACTACACTGGCCTGCCCTAACCACACCTCCTTCCCTCCTCTTACACATCTCAGCTGGTCCCCCATCCCCAGCACACGTCTCAGCAGCTCCACACCAGGGATCAGGAGCTGCAAGAACTGCTTTGGTGCTGGATGGGGACCTGTTCTGTGCTGGGGGAGAATGTGAGTGTCACCGCAGTGGATTCCTCCAGGTTTCCTGTGTCAGAGTCCCATTAGATCTTAATGCAGCTCCTCTTTGACGCAATATCTCTTCCCTAGGTAAAGAGCCAGTCCGTCAGCCACTACGTAAAACAGGTAGGAGAAAGAAAGAGTGTCAATGAGGCAAGGAATTTTCTTCCTTTAACTCACTGGAACAAATGCATGTTAGAAAGGCTAATCAACATTCAGAATAATGGGAAGAGACTGGGCTTCATCTGATAATGGCTAAAATCCAGATTGTTAAAGGTATTAGGCACTTAACTCCTGCTGGTTAAGTCTGTTGCCTCAAGTTTCAAAAAGAGATGGAAAAGTTCGGGACCTGGGTCATAGGAACATCCAAATCTATTTTTAAAACTAGCTGTAACATTGAGAGGCCCTTGGTCACATCACTAAGGGCTTGATTTCTAAATGTAAGCAATATGCTTATACTTGTAAAAATGTGCGCAGTCATGTGAGTAACTTGCATACACAGTTAGCCATGACTGCATATGCAACCCAAATCACTGAAAGTGCCAAATACTATAGCAGTTATACAGTTGACAGCCTGCCAGCAAAATGTACCTGTAAAGCATGGGGGGGTGTTAATTTTGAGGGCGGAGGGAGCAGGGAAAACAGACAATCACCAATTAGTTTCCATTAATTATGCCTGTCTACTCTGCAGCCAGGAGATTCAAGGTTTGTTTAATTAACTTCTATAAATTGTTTTGAGATCTGTTAAATGAAGGATCTGTTGGTGAGTGAAACACCTCATTTATATCCATCCAAAATCATCCAAGATGGAAATGTTTGCCTTTGCAAAAAAGATTATTTTTATAATGATGGCTAAATCTAGTCAGAGAGTCTCCATTTAATGTGTTCATAATAGATGTGTGCCAAGGTCATGACAGCTGGGAAGAAAATTAAGATCTTCCTAGACCTGAACTACTTCCATTGCTGCATATGTTGTCCTGAAAAACATTTCAATTATCCTGCTATACAGGAGTGAGACAATCAAAAAGTTGTCAATCACTGTGCAACCTACATGGATTTTTTCCCATATTAACTGATTGCAGGGGGTTCCCTTCTATTCTTCTTTTTCTGGCTATTGAATTTCGAATTAGACAGACTCCAATCTGTCTGTCTGGCTTCAACTTTCATTTAAAGTAGGGTAGGTCATGAAGTGAAGCATCCAAAAGGAAAGGAAAGAAACCAAAAAAAAGTCTTAAAAATCCTAGACAGCAGCACTCAATGAATTTAAAAACAGCCGAATCTAAAGAGTGGAGAAAGGCACATGCTGCTGATGTCCCTGCCCTGAGTCAGAATCACGACATGAAAAAGGGATGCAAAAAAACCCCAAACAAACTTGGAGCTTCCAGACATTAGAGAACAGCTTCTCTTCCACCAGGGGCCAAGAGTACCAGACAATGATCCTCAGATTTTAAATCCCATTCTTCCCCATGTATAAGTAGTTGGTACACTGCCTTTATAATTCCAGTCAGTGTCATCACAATGGACCATATGATTGCTGTATGCATACCACCTGTGGCCCAGGGACGTACGAAACTCTGTCTGACCTTGAGACATTGCAGGTGAAAGATCAGGATCCTGCTCCACTTCACAGAGATGTTCTGTGTGACCATGAACAGGTCACCTCACTTGTCTATATTTCTATCTCTCCATCCTTCCACACAGATGCTCATATTTGTTTGCCTCAGCCAGAGGCTCAAAGGTGTATTCATTCACAGATTTTAGTGAAATATTATTTTGGTCCTTGGACAGAAAATGCTAGAAAAGGACTGAGTACGAATCCCACTATCCTGGTGAAACATCCGTCTCCTTGTTCCTTCTGCTAGCTGTTTCTTGAATGTATCTCTTCCCTGTGGTTTAATCACTTTCATGGGTAACTTATTCCATATATTTCTCATCCTTAATGTGAAGCAGTACACTTCATTCATGCTGTGTACCAACATAAAGTAAAAGTTTGGCTTTTCTAATTTTGGATGCCTCATAGATTCTTGGACCCCCCTCCTCTCACCCAGCTGATTTAAAGAATGAATATGTTAGAAAGGCTAAGCAACATTCACAGTCTGAGTTTGAGTTTTTGAGTGCACACTTCCTTCTCAAAAAATGAAAGCATTTACTGATCTCCTCTTTGACCAGGAGTAGAACTTCAGTTCCTTAGCAGAATATTCATCCTAAAGTTTCTGGTTTCAAGAAGCATCAGTGAGGCTTTTTGGAGATACACTTCTGTTTCCTCATGTAAGAAATGCACTTATTATTCACACTTAATGGAATGTGCCCAAACTGAAGGTTGCCAATTGACTGTCCTTAGGGAAAAGTTAAGTCATTTGGGAAAAATAAGAACCCAACTGAAATGATAACCACACTTATCTCGAACTTGCTGGAGGTTCAGAAAGTTGAGCCACTTATTGCCCCCCTAACCACTATCACCATCCAGCTCTGTACTCCCTAGGTTTATCCATAACCTCATTTGAAACAAAATGGGACAAAACACTAGGAAATGTAACATAGGGAGCATTTACTGTCAATAGGGAGATGATCTGGATTATCCAACAGTACATCTCCATCTCAGACTCATTTCAATTGCCCTGCGCTTTTCCTGATCACTTATACCATTGCAAAATGAATGTAAGAAATGACTACTCTGATTTGGTTAGTTTTATGGCACTTGCACTTACTTTGCTGTAATGTGAATGATATCACAAGGTGCCAGGACAGTGGTGAAACAGCACCATATGATCTCCAAAATGTTTCTGACTCACCTGGAAGTACGTGGTCTGGCAGAAATGACCTATCCATCCTGGTAGCCAGACCACAGAGGTGAGGAAAAGCTGTTAGACACTTTTCTGAGTTTGTTCTTCTGAGATTTTGCCATCACAGACCACAGAAGGGAAAGCCTGTCAGTCAGGCATTAAATGTGCTTTACAAAACTTCTGACTTTTTACCATTTAGCGCATGGCTGACTTTTCTTCCCCATCTTTCTGTGTGTGTCTCATCTGTTCATGTGGCAACCCCTTCTCAGATGCATTTGTATCTTGGGAACCCACAGCTGCTATTGACAGAAAGAGATTGTGTAATCAGCAACTAGTGATAAAGCACAGCTACAAATTGCTAGATATTTAGGGGAGGAGAATGTAGCTGATTGTCGATGGAGAAGGTCAAGAACAGAGCTGTGAGA
Organism: Crocodylus porosus; assembly: GCF_001723895.1. Lineage (NCBI taxonomy): Eukaryota > Metazoa > Chordata > Crocodylia > Crocodylidae > Crocodylus > Crocodylus porosus. The sequence goes on from NW_017728914.1 coordinate 19,766,354, forward strand.
AAAGTTTTCAATTATGGTAATTTTGCCAAAAATGTACAGTTCTGAGATAAAAAGTATTTGCAAAAAATGGAGAGGAGCATTTTAAAAATGGTCCACTCATTCAACATTTTCCAAAAAAAAAAAAAAAGTTTTGTCCTGGAAACGTTGAAATGTTTCATTTTGAAAACAATGTTTTTCAAATTTTAATTTATAACCTACGTGTTTCATTTGAAAAATTACATAGTTTTTGGTTTTAATTAAAAGGTTTAAATAATCCTAAAATAAAACAAACATGTCATTAGGGATCAGGTTAAATGTTTTCTGCCTTCCCAAAATGAATTTGGGAAGAGAGATCACGTGCTTATTTTGTCCAAAAAAATGAAACATTTCTATTTTGGTTTGACCAGAAATGATTTTTTCCCTTACTGTTTCATATCATACATTGAACTGAAAAATCCACCATTCATTCAGGTCTAATTAAAGATGTCTTTGACAAGAAGGCAGAACTTGGAGGTACTCTGGACTGGAGAACTAGCTCTTCCTTTTTGGCCCCATAATGGTACTTTAGGATCAAATATGTCAAGTCCCAGTGGCATAAATAGGCAATTTCTGCTTGGAGAAAAACCTGGGATGGAACAGCAGATGCCTTAGGACAAAGATGAGGAGCGCCGACAGAGCTGTATGGGGAGCTGAGTCAGAACTGGAATCCAGCAGGAATGGATGCTGCCGTTCCAAAGGTGGATGGATGCACTGACAGAGCTATGAAGATGGACGGGATTAAAAAATGGAACAGCAAGGGAGGTGACGGGTGAAAATCCAGTGGTTTGTCATAGCTGGGCAGGAAAGAGGGATCCGGGCCTAGAATTCAGAATTTTCCTCCTATACTTATTTTCACTCTTTGCCATTTGCCTACTGCTTCCTGGATCAGCTCTGTAGCGCTCTAGCTGGGTCCTAAAAAGGCCAGTAAGCAAACCTCTCATGATACCAAATGGGGCATGACTTATTCTTCCTGAAGGATTTTTTTCATCATTGCTGGAAAAGTGAATGAACGAAGCAGCCTCTCCCGCACAGGGAGCCCCTGGCACTATTGCAAACAATGAGAGTTTTGTCATCTGCTTCAGTGGGGCCAGAATTTCACTCATGATCTTCATGCCACTTTGTGTTATTAAAGCAAAGCTTATTTAGGCATGATTCTATTGGCACGCTAGTGTAAATCAGGATTAATACAATGATGTCTATGTAAAACTGGGGTGAAAAAGTAGAAAGTCAAGCCCCAAGACAGAGCATCCAATTCAAGGTACAGAGCCAGGTGGCAAATCCAGATAGCAATAGGCACAGAACAGAGGGAACCTGCCCTAAGCAGCCACTCGTGGGACTGAGGAAGGCTGTTCCCTCAAGAGCATCGGGGATTTTTAAGTGAAGATGGTTAAGAACAGCACTGAACAAGCAATACGTTCCATACATCTTTTCTGGCAGCAGCTGCTGTTATAAAACCCTCTTCTAGATTTTCTTAAGTTATGTGACTTGCATAAAACGCAATAGCCAAATATTTAATGCCAGGATTTGTTAAACATCCCTTTCAGCCAAATCCTGCTTTGTTCCTGGCAGGAGCAAATAGGACTGTCACATCATGTTTATTATATCTAATGGTTAGCTGGTCATTCAGAATAAAAATTAGAAGCCCATACAAGACTAACCCAACAGTGCCATCCCCTGCATGTGAACAACGGATCATTTCTCCAGTACTCTGCAGTTGGTTAGCATTTTTGCTTCCAGAGTGAGCGTTAACATTGTGCCATTCAGATTTGGTGGCACTTCACACCATTTCCAGAGGTATAAACGATGATTTAGGATGAAAAACAGCAAACAATCAGATCTTCCCCATTCTCTTTCCTGCAGTTTACCGTACCTTTGCCTTCTTTTGCTCATTTAATTGGAAAGTATATTTGCTTGCCCTACTTTTCGATGCTTGCCAGGTGTCAGGCTCCATGCTGATTGTTTCCACTCTGTTTGCTGAGGTACTAGTTCTTATGCATCAGTGACTGTGTCTGCAGAGAAGGCCATCTCCTCCTGAAGGCAGTCTCTTTGTCAACCACTCATGTCCTGTAGACGTGAGGCTACTTGACTTTCTCACTGTATCGCAAAAGAACATGTTGTTTGGAATAACATGTTGAATTTCAGCTCCCCGTGAGAGTGGAGCCAACACAAGATTTTAAGGGTGGCAGGGGACTTGTGCTCATGTTGTATGGTAATAAATAACAGCGCAGTACCCTAGAAATTAGACATCTAGAACTAGGCCTTCTTGTCTGTGTCCTTTGGCAGGGCACGCTTACCCCCTAGGGCTACACCTTCAGTGCTTTGTCCAGAGAAGGGGGCAGGAGATCTTCTTGGTCTCTGATCAACAAGAAGTTTAGCCTTATTTCAGTATCACTCCTACTTGCACAGCACCTTGGGCTGGGCTATTCATGTGGTGATTCAGAGGCAAGGTGGGAAGAATCGCTTTGGGAGGAAAGACTCCAAACCCAGGGTTCTTGGGACCGCTTCTCTATTTTTGCTTTCTTTTCATAAACCACCTGTATATGTCTTTTTTGGAGTCATTGTGCCCAGTCCTTCTATGATGGCTGTAAATCTGCGCTGAGGTATCTCACTGGCCATTCTGGTGGACAGAACACGCCATCCTCATTCTCATTGTATACCCCTCTTATACCCTCAAAGAGCCCACCATCCACACTAAGCCTTTCCTGCACCATGAATTTTGACCTTTTCCCAAAGGCACTGACTGCTTTTAAAACTAAGGCTGGCTTAAATGTGACTGTATGTGTTACTGGCCATGAGGATACAGGAGGTCAAGGCAGAGCTGCTCTGAGATTCATCCATCTGCTATATTTAGAGTGTGTGTTGTTGCATCAGGCAGGAAATAACTTCAAGGTGTCATCTATTGTTGCATGATCATCATTAAGATGATTTTTCTTCATCTTAATTATAAGCCTATTATTATCCCTTGGCAAGCCCTCCTTTCCCCCCTCCCCCAGCTTTTCCCTGAGCTTGCATGTGTTTTTTCTGATGGTTTTGGCACTCTCACTATCTAGCTAGCTGCAGTGGTGTGCTGTGCCCAAACAATCTGCAGCAATCATGCTGCTCAATTCACATCAGGCAGGCACCACATCCTGGCGTTGGAGACATCTAGCTCCATTTCCTGTGGCCTTCCCCTTTCTTACTTGATCTCTGGATATTTACTAATATACCCATGTTGTTCCTTTCACAGGATTCCCCCTTGGAGAGGTAGCTTCCCTGTGGCTCTGTTAGAAATTTTGTTTTGAAAATTGAACCTTTTTTATGATTCCTTTTCTTTGTTTGGAATGAAGTGGAGATGCAGCTGATGAGAAAAGCACCCAGATGTGACAGTCCTTGACAAAGATAAATTGACCTGCACTAGGGTTGTTCTTTGATCTCTTAGGGACAGGCGATAATATAGAAGGAATTTACATTCAAATCACATTATACATAACCACTACCGTGTGCCATTTTAGCTGCCCTTGTGTTCAGACCTTTCCCTGTAGAATCACAGTGTTAAAAGGGACCTCAAGAGTCCTCTGGTCCAATCCCCTGCATGAATGCAGGGATAATATTCCTAAATCAGCCCTGACCAGTGCATATCCAGCCTCTTCTTGAAAACCTTCAAGGAAGGAGATTCTACAACTCTCCTTGTCAACCCATTCCACTGCCTCGCTGCTCTAACAGCAAGGAGGTTTTAACTCAATGTGTACTTTACTGTAGTTCGAAGCCATTGTTTTGTGTCCTGCCCTCTGCTTCAAGGAAGAAGAGTTGTTCCCTCCTCTTTATGGCAGCTTTTCAGATATGTGAAGGCTGATATCACATCCCCTATAACTGCTTTTTCTGCAAGCTAAACATGTCCAGTCCTCTCATTCTATCCACATACTGCTTACCTTCCAGCCCCTTGATCATTTTTGTTACCCACCTCACAGAACTGCACACAATAGTCTAGATGAAGCCCAAAAATGCTTTTCTTTTTTTTTTTACACCTTCATCACATTACTGATTCATATTGAGTCTGTGATCCACCAAGGCCCCAAGAGCCTTCTTCACAATGCTGCCACCTAGCAATTTGTCTCTCATTCTCTATTTGTGCTTTTGATTACTCTTCCCTAGGTGCAGTACCCTGCATTTGTCTGCATTGAACATTGTCCCATTGTCACTAGACAAGCTTTCCAATCTATGTGGATCCTTCTAAATTCTACTTCTAGCCTTCAACATGTTTATAGTTGCCCAGTGTCATGTCATCTACAAGTTTACTCAATAAGCTCTTTATCCAACATTGCAATCATTAATCAATGTGTTAAACAGGACAAACCACTGTGGAACCTCACTCAAAATCTCTTGCCATTCTGGAATTGATAAAGGTACAATTACTCTTTGCTTCTGGTTAGTGAGTTATTTATCCACCTTGTCATAATTTCATCTAACCCATAATTTTTTTCAATTTGCTTATGAGAAGTTCATGAGGACTTTATTGTAAGCCTTACTAAAGTCCAGGTATACTATGTCCACTGTATTCCGTCCCTCACTCAACGTTTTCAGAAAAAGAGATCAAGTTGGTTTGGCTTGGTTTGTTCTTAACAAATCCATGCTGGATGCTTGTGATCAACCTTCCCTCTCCCAGACGCTCACAAACTGACTTCTTTATAAGTGTCTAGATGAGGAAAGGCTGATCATCACCTACATGTGAATCTGTCTGACTTCTTTTTCTGCAGTCTACTAAAGTCAGCCATTCTAATCAGGACCGCATGGTCCAGGGCAGGACTTACGTAGATCCTGCATGGTGACATTGACAGCAGGGAATGTCTTTTGCCAATTTCAAGCTACAGAACTAGAGAAAAAGCCAGCTGTTAACAGCAGCCTGAATAAAGAATCCTCTTTCTTTGTGATTTAAAACCCACTGAATTTGATGGAAAAATTCTCACTAAATTTCAGTTTGTTTTAGATCAGGCCATATATCCATCAGAGACAAGTAACATCTTTTTTTTCTAACATTATCCAAGAGACCATTCCCTCTCATAAAAACTCCTATATAGAAACTTAACAGTGATGACCACTTTGATATATCTGCACTACACAGAGATAGGACCTTCACGGATGACACCATGGGCATGTTTAGGCAAGCATGCACATGTGGTATTTGGCACTGTAGACCCATCTGTGGAACTGCAAACCACATGCACCACACATGCAGGCATTCACTGCACTGCTAACCTGCAGCACCGTGGTGGGGTTTGACACTGAGAAATCCTGCTACCAAAAAAACCTGAGCCTAAAAAAGTGGGGCAGTGCATGTGGTGGCAGCGTGCACCACCCAAAACCAAAGCCTGGTCAACCAGAGCCATGCTCCAGCTGCTGGCCAGGCTCCATGTGCCGGGTTGCCTCCACTGTAGCCCTGGGAAACCTCCAGAACTGCAGATAAGGCTGCTGGGGCCAGCCCAAGAGCTGGCCCCAGCCACCCCTACCCCACCTGGGGCAATTTGCCATGCACTAGAGCATATATGCATGGGTGTCCCTGGGGACAAGTAGCAGCGGCACAACTATATGCTGCTGTTTTTTGTCCCCAGGGAAATGCATGTGCGTGCTCATCTATGTGCACCCTATATGTGGGTAAACAGGAGACTGCAAGGTCCATGGAGCAGGGACTGTCTTTATGCCAAACACACTCATGTCACTCAGTCATATGTTTGACATAATTGTGCTTCCTATCAAGAAATAATAACCTAGTATAACTGTGAAAGGTAGCATTGGTTATCAAACTAGATGACAAGATTCAGATGGAAAGGAATGGATGAAAAAAAACATTCACTAGATAGAAAAATGTGAGGCTGGAATGCCTTCCCATTTATCTTGTTTTGCACTGCAGAGGGGGCTGATACATGCTGGTTCAAGCCCTTAGTGTGGTGAAGTTTCTTGCAAACATTTGTATAGCCCTATCTTTGGATAGTATCTACCTACTCATATCATGTGTCTGTCTTAGGCCCCTGCCACACATTACACTTAATCACATCTTAAGATGCAATCTGGCCACATGTTAAAGCAATTAATGGTATCATAAAACAAGGAATAAGCCACAAAGTTATTCCATAAATATTGCATGGATCATACATCAGATCCCATCATGCCTTTACCTGCACATCTGGCAGGGGTCTTATAGGCACATGCACTTATAGGACAGTTTAGTATTAGCACATCTTATACGTCTGCAGAGAGTGCATCAAGTACCATTCTGGTTCTGCCCAGCCCTATGATCCTGTGATCCTCAAGCAAGACAAAAAATAGCAAGATATAAGCACCACTTCCAGTGTCACAGGGCTGCCTGGAGCAAAGAAGCCTCAAGTCCTTTTCAAATCTTATTTCCAGAAACAACATTAACAAATTAGCATTTATCCCCAGTCTTTCATAGAGATACTGAATCAGCTTAGACACACACGCACATATACATCCACTTGAAGTTCTCATTGTGCCTTTGATTCATTACACTACAGTCACAGCCATAGGAAATGCTTAGTTTGAGTTCTTGTACAAGGTGTCACTAGGTGTGGTTTGGCCAGACCTACCTCAGATATCCTTTTCCACTCAGCAAAATAGCAAAATATGTGCAGGCAAGCACGTATTGAAGGTGCGCCAGAACCCTGTAGCCCTCAGGCAATTCTTCCTATTCATCCCTCCTCTTACAGGCTACTAGCACACCTCAGTAATTCTAAGACTACTTCACTATCTGGGGCTTTTTATTCCATAGGCCATTGCAAACACTACCTCCACCAAATGAAAGGTCAGGCTCATTCTCTGCTCTGTTGCATAAAGAAACATTGAAATGTAGGGCGGTCTTGAAGAGACTGAAAAAGATTATCCAGTCGATCCCCTGCTCTGAGATAAGATCACATTTATCTAGATCACCCATGAAAATGTTTGTCTAATCTATAGAGAGGTAAAGATGATGCATAACTAATCTATACTATTACACATACTGCATGCCATCTCCTTTAGAAAGTATGAAGACTCACTGCGTACTGTGCGCCATCTCCGTTCGTAAATGAATCCTTACTGCAATAGATTAAATTGTTCAGAGAGAGAGATGGGTGAGAAACCCTTGCCTATTCATCTTCTCATGCCTAGCTCTAGGAGGATGCTGCATGGGGCAATGCTGCCCAAGGCATACATATTCTTATGCCTTGCTCATTCTTGGAAGACATCTGCACTCAATGGCTGTCAAATGCATTAGCAGAGGAGCTGTACTATAACTGGCAGGAGCAATGCCAAATTGCTCAATATTCACTGCCATATATGCTTCCAGCTCAGCAACGAATGGTGGATGCAATCTTGAAAGCAGTGGAGAATTAAGAGCCACTTTGTGCATTTGTTGATGCACCTGGTGGTACAGGAAAACCATTCTGCTTCAACACGATTTTTTCAGCAGTGTGGGGGAGGGAAGATTGTATTGGCTGTGGCATCCAGTGGAATTGTTATCATGCTTATCATGCTTACAGGAGGCAGGACTGTGAACTCAAGGTTCAAGGTACCTCTGAATGTGCTGAAAACCAGCACCTGCAGCATATCAGCACAGTCTGACCTTGCTGAGCTGATTCAAGAAGCAGCTATCATCATCTGGGATGAAGCACGAGTGGTTCATCGGTACATGCTGAAGGCTGTAGAACGGATGCTGTGAGATTTACTGCAGAGCAATTTACCTTTTGGTCTCAAGGTAATAGTGCTTGGGGGTGATTTTCAGCAAATCCTGCCTGTTGTGCAAAATGTCTCACGGCCACAGATAGTAGAGGCATGCTTGAAGCGATCTGAGTTGTGGAACCACTTTCAGATTTTCCAACTTCGTGAGAACATGTGAATACGTAAGGGAGGTTTTGATGCACAAAGTGTAAAATACACTTAATGACTTTTGGATCTGGGAAATGACCAAGTTCCAAATATTGACAAAATCATTACCCTGCCTCCTGAGCTCTGCATGCCTCTGGATCTCTCAGCAATGTCTCAGCAATGGACATTTCCAAATCTATTGGATACTTATCAAAATCCAGGATGGAAGTCTGAAAGAGCTATTTTGGCACCACATTATTCCGTTGTACAGGAAATCAACAATGCTATTGTGGCAATATTTCCAGGCCAAGGATGGATTTGTACAAGCACAGATGCTCTTTCAGAGGATGAAAGTGTTATGGCTGTGCCAGTTGAGTACCTGAATTCCATGGAGGTGTCAGGTTTGCCTCCACATCAGCTCAACCTTAAGCCTGGTATGCTCATCATGCTTCTGCAAAACCTTGCCCCTAAGGATGTGCAATGGAACGTGGCTATTGGTGCAATCCGTCATCAACAGCAGACTACTTGAGGCAAAAATTGTTGGACCAGAAAGAACAGTACTAATTCCTCAGACAGCACAGAAGCCGTCTGACGACACATTTTCATTCACATGGACACGTCAGCAGTCCCCTGTGCAGGTGGCATTCTGTATGACCATCAATAAAGCCCAGGGACAAACATTAAAAAGAGTAGGAGTGTTCTTTTGGGATCCTGTCTTCACCCATGGACAACTATTATGTGGCTGCTTCCAGAATCTCCCATCCAGAAAACATCTGCTTTGCAGTGACTGCCCACTTGAGTAACAAAACCAGGAATGTTGTGTATATGGAAGTGTTGTAAAACTCTTACAGTAAGAAAGCGTGATATGTTTCAGGATTTTGTGTATGTGGAAGTACTGTGAAGCTGTTGAAGTGCAATAAAATGTGATCTCAAGCAAAAATTGGCTCATTGGATTTTCATGCAAGCAACGCTCCATGGGGCATCTAGTTATGTATTATCAAAGGGTTCATCCTTTGTAGGAGACATTGAAATGTGGTCTCTTTTACCCCACTCTGAAGTTGGTCCTGGTAGAAGCCAAGTCTCCTTTCCAAGAGCTATAAAGGGTGCTTAGTGGCATTACTCCTCTTTCAATAGCAATGTCCAAGGCTATGAGGGCTAATGAAAATGCAGAATGACAACTTGTCTACACCCTCCATGACTTATGACTACTCAGTAAGAGCTCTGGGAAACACTGGATGCATCTACATGTGATGCTATATCACTGTGGTGACATGCTATGGTGACGTAGCATGTCACTATGGCAGCACATCACTACAGCAACGTAGTGTCGGCAGGCACAAACTGTGATGCTGATACTACATCACTGTAACAAGGAGCTGCCTCCCTACAGCACTTCGCTATGGCGACGTAGCTGCTAGAAATAACCATGCACTGCCAGGATGGTGCAGTAATGGCTGCTTCTGCACCATCATTTGGTACTTTCTAAAGCAAGTACAATGAACGCAGTAACAGCTGTGCTGGGGAGGGAAGGGGAGCACATGTAGATGTGCCCAGTGACTATGAATGGTGTTTTAGAAAATCCAGTCTCTTGGAAGACTCTTAGGTATTGCCTTCTCAGGGTTTCCTCATGTGCTACTTTTTCTAATACCTTTTCCATTTATAAAATACAAAGAACCTGAGCAAAGCCCCTTGAATGTCATAAATATTCCTATTAGCTTCAGTGAGCTTTGACTAAGGCACTCACAGGGCTTTCTTTCCAATGACCTCAAAGCACAATACTGATGTGAATGAACTAAGTCATCATGAAGCACAGTTGCTCAGTGTGGTTATCACCCTTATTTTTTCAACAGAGGAACTGAGAGGGGAAGCAGCTTGCCTGAGTTTACAGAACCAACAAGGCTGAGGTTTCCAAACTCCCAAGCCCATTAGCACAAATATAAGAAACGGAAACATCAGATGTCTTCTGGGACTGCTACATCACTCTCTATTTCCTTCACTTTGGACTTGCGGAAATTATTCTGTGGTAACCAATCAGAGAAAAACTTTTCTTGTCAAATAACTCCTGACTGAGCAGAAGCAAGAAGCAAGCAGGTAACTAAATGATGCGGGGCTCTCGAGTCGTCCGCTCAGCCAGGCCATTGTTCCACTTGCCTCAAAACACTCAGGCCGCAAACAATTACACAGGCAGAGCAATTTGTCACATTGTCCTTCCAGTGATTAAAGGAACATATCACAAGCTCCTGCGTCGCTTCTGGGAAAGGAACATAAAGAGCTCATTGATCCTCATATTTTCCTGTATTTGGAGGGAAACTGAGTACATTATTTTAAACTATTTAAAATTATCATCTTCGTATTGAAGCTTATAATTCCCCACAACTGGAAAAGGAAAATGACATTAGGTTGCTTTCAAGCAAGAAAAGGACAGGAAAATTACTGTATAGAACATCTCCTACTGCTCATTGATTGCTGTTCTGTAGGCTGCCTGGATCTGTATTTTAACATCAGCTAATCTCCCCTCATTTACTGCAAAGGCTAATAGTCACATGCAGTTCTACCAGTGCACATCATGCCTGCCCCTCTACTCCCCCACTACTCCGATTTTGTTCTCCTTTTACAGTTGTGCTAATGCACTTCAATGAAGAGTTGACATCCGCCTCCTAGATATCCCTACAGCACCGCTGGGAAAACTCTGCCGAATTGCAGCATTATCTAATGTGCCTGCACTGGGCCCATTTTAAAGGGAGCCTTTCATTTCGTACCCAACTCTCTTATGGGGGCAGGTGCTCCCTGAGACTCTGATAAGACTTATGAACTCCTGTGTCTTATGAGCCAAACCAAGTTTTGTACTCATATCTCACGAACCCCAAATTTCCAGAGACCAGGTAGTCTAGCTGTGTCAATGAGACCTGCACTGCACTCAGTTATGCACACAAAATGGGAGCCTTGCGGGGCCTTGGTATCACTCAGAGCTAATTGTTCAGGAAAAGAGATGTCTGAAAAAGCACCCATTACATGGTAGAAAATAGAGAGAGAGACATAAGGTGGGGAGAGATTGCTTCCTTCTGTGGCTTTGTCTACTGTGATGGTCAAGCACAGGGAGCACAGCCCAGGGGGAGGCAGGACAAAGGTGGGCTCTAACCCATCTTTGCCTCTTCTAGATGAGGAGCTGCTGCAAGAGGCAATGTGGCCCCAACACAAGGAGCAGACCTGCGGTAGCTCTGACAACTGCTTTTGCTGGGCTTCCTAAGGTATGTTTAAAACCTGCAGAGCCTCCATAGGCACCTGTATTGCCAAAACACACTCCACCAGGCTTTGTGAGAGGGGCAGCGCAGAGCTGATTATAGAGGGTCTACTCTGCTCCAGTGTGAGTTCTTCTTTGGGTCCTTGCAGATTGTCTATGCTGACAGAAGTGGATAAGTGCATCCCACCCTGGGATTTTAGCAGCCCTTGTACCTTCATTGGTACAGTCCCCTAGCACAGACATGATGTCAGGTGATAGTACAGCAAAACTTGTACTTATTTGACTGAGCAAAACCTGTATCATAGCCATAAAATTTGATACCAGGGCAAGCTGTACAATGTGGATGTTGTAGCACTGACTAAATCAGAACTGCTCTTATGGGTCTGCGCTGGTGGAGCTGTAACCCCAGGCCAGATCAGGATTGAGACCTGAGAGCAGGGTGAAGAAGGGGTGGTGATATACTGGCACATCATGAGCAACAGTGCCTTGGTCCATAAGGACAGCGCTGATTCTGAGTGATGTGATATCCTCACACTCAGCATGGAATATCCAACCATGATCCCACCAGGCAATGCCAAGCTATTGCTGTGAGATTACCACGTAAAGGTGCATGCACTGCTCATTTTAGAGCGCTTCCCCAACTTCCTAAGGCACAAAAGGGCTATGTTCCCTTGGATGGATTTGCTTTCTTATCCATTTCTGAGGGAAGGAGTGCAGGGTCCTATCTATGCTATCTATAAACTCAGTGAGATTTCCAAGTGCTCGTTGAACCCCAGGGCTCTACAGAGCTGCTATTGTATAGAGAGATACAGCTAAATACCCCAGTGGGGTTTAATCCCAGTTAAGTCCCTTTATGAGTACTTCGGGCACTGAAGATCATAGACAGCAGCTTGGAAAAGTACCTAAAGCTTTAGTGATTCTTTCCCACTCAGCCCTGCCAAAATTTGAACTGAAATATCAACATGGCTTTCAGAACACTTGGCTCTGATGCAAAGGAGGGACAAGGTGCTGGACAGATGGATCAAGTTCCCCTTCCTGGGCTTTGGATTCAAGCCATGTCTGAGATACAAATAATTCAGAATTGCTGGCCCCATTTCAGTCTCCTCTGGGCAGGGGTCCACAGTGAACACTGCTGCACACACTCAGCTCAGACCCCCTCTGCCCTTGATCTGGAGTAACCATGGCCAAGGCAGAATGTATCGACACCAGATGATATTCCATTATCGCACCCCTTGAGCAGAAGATGACAGCTCAGTGGATGTTGTCTAGCCTGAACGAGCAAAAGGGCCACCTTAAAACAAGTCAGGCAGAGTCTGCAAAATGCCACAGTCTCTTGGAAATGCCGATGTCTAAATCAACTCCCTAAGGATCCTTCCCACCCACTGAGGGACAATATGGTCAAGTAGAAAAACAGGACACCTGGGCTCTGCCGCATGATGCCATCTGTGCGTTCCTCTAAACTGAGGGAGAATCTTGAACTACTAATGTAAAGCTTGTTTAAGGCTCCTTTTCATGGCTCTGGTGGTACAAAAAGCTTATGGGAGTGTCATATCTGGCCCACTCAGCATTATGTTTCTTCTGAGTTCTTGACCTCTACATTAGCAATTTGAAATGGAAACTTTTCAGGACTAAGGCCCTCTCTTCATACATGTCCAAGAAGTACCTTGCTCACTGCTGCTGCTGTATGAATATGGGTCATTGCAACCATCATGCCAGCATATGAGTGGCTCCATTTCCAATATGTGTGGGAGCAGCTGCAGAGAGATGACCCAAAGCAACCTCACTGGCATATTTCTGGGTTTGGAGTGTACAAGCCTCCACCCAGATATGCTGCTGCCACAGCCTAGGCATATGCTTTCTCCCTAAGTTAGAAAAGCACAGTACTGAACAGAGCTAAAGTTTCACGTCAATCTGGTTTCATTCCCCAGGTTGAAAAAGACCAAGTTGACCCAGAGGATCCACCCACCCACCCACCTGTTCTACCTACGTGACATGTAATTAGTGTTGAGACACTTGCATCAAGTGCCCTATTATGTTCCATATTCCAAAAACTAGTGCTTTCCTCCCTCACCCCCTCCACACACCCTCATATTCATAACCACATAAAACCCCATCTTCCACTCCTGCCTGGCAATACTTATATATAATCAGAGAAGCTACAAAACCCAATTTACTCATAGAGGGAGTTACTGAAACCTCCCACATCTCTCTGTAGCGATTCCCATATTCGAAGCTGGTCTGATGTAGATGAGCTCTGCAGATGACTCTCTCTGTATTTTCTTTAACTCCAAACAGACAGTAGCCTCACTTTCAGAATATGATTGAAAAACATTCTCCTTCAAAAATTTAAAACATTTTAGAGGATCACACACACATATATAGCATCATTTTAGCCTAATTCTGTTTGGTGCAATTTATAGGGATTCATGCTATTTCAGATTTTGTTTCATATTTATTACTCACCACCCAGAAGTATAACAGTACAGTACCCAGGGCAGCTGCAACACACAGGGGCAGCAGTGACTTCCAGTTCCTGCCATGCCGATAGTGTGGCAGTGTCAGCAGCACACCTCCCCATCCACGTTGGCACCTGGGGCAGCTCCCTTGATCACCCTCTACCCACCTAGTTATGCTACAGTCCCTGCCTGATTTTGTTAGATGTGTGGAATCCTAGCTGGCTATGGAGTTTTCTCAGTAACTTTTTTAATTATGACCTACTTTTATACAAAACCAATTCTAAAAAAGTTCTGAGTAATGCAAGAAATTGGCCACGCCATGGGCACAGTTCTGTCCTACGCTGGATAGAATCAGAACTGCCCAAACAGTGGATGTAAGCCCTATACTGATAACAGAGTTAGCTCATGTGGTAAGGAAATATGATGCAGGACAATTGGAGTGCTATCCTTCCATCACGAGTACGTTTCAAGTGCCCACTTTAGTAGCAAGTGTGAGATCAGCAAATACTACACAGCCACAGATTTCCTGCTAAATACTCAATCTTATTTATTTTCTAGCGATGTCATTTTTATTTGCTGTTATGAGCACCTAGTGTTACAGAGAGAGGGCCCAGCAATAATTTGTCATTCCTTAGGTATACAAACCTACATCTTACAAGCTGGAGAAAGAGTTGGCTCCCTCACCACATTGTGAGGTTACCCTGTTGGCATCTCAGCCTTTTTGTTCTTGCAGTGTGCTTTTTGAAATAGTTAAGCATGGGCATGTTGGCAGGGGCTCCCAGTGGGACATGCCAGGACTCCGTCCACTTAGGGGCCTTTCCTGGAGCCTTGTTTGCTATGGAAAAGAAGTGGGATATTTGGCAAGAGATACCATGTCCATAGGTAGAACCTTCTGGGCTTCAGCAGCTGTCCCCTTCACATGGGAAGCACAGGGGCAACAGAGCTACATTTAGTCTGTGGGCTGCAGATGTTTGGTGCCATTACCTCCTTCACCCTCAGACCACAAACATCCCACAGCTCATGCCTCAAGAATGGCTGCAAAACACCCTCCAGACAATAAGTGAGTGTACCTGAACTGCAATTGTGCCTTTTGATGCTGGGCACGTTCTGCGAAGGGCAGGGCAATCTGTGAGCAGGGCCAAGAGGGACTGTGCCACTGTTGCAGCGACGGAAAACATCACAAGAGATATTGCAGCCCATTCCAAGGATGGGAGTGCTGGTTGTGGGCAGCAGCACCCAGAATCTGCCTGCCCTTCAGCATCATAAGAGTTTATAGGGGCTTTTCTCTGCTGTGATATGGAGCAAACACTATTACCAGTTGTACAAGAGTACCAAAGGACCAACCACCCAGCACTGTGCTTGATGGAGTCAATCTACCTCATTATTCTCAAGCTATGTCTGTGCAGTAAACTCACCATGGCCAACAGTGGCCTACTCAAATGCATGGTACTGCCTCCCAAACCAGAAACAGTGAGGTAGGCAAGTGTCAGTCCTCTGGATCATGCATCAGGTGTCTGACAAATCTGCTTGCAGAGGGTCCTGCAACCAGTACACCAAGAGCTTCGACACATACACCTAGGCAGGAGTATGGAGGAGTGGAGGCTGTCCTAGACCACCCCCTTTAGACCACTGAGTCCAAAAACCAGACTAAGTCCAAATGTTCAGTGCCTTGATGGTTGTAGCTTCTTCCAGAGAACAACAGATAAGAACTATTGCATGAACAATGCATGCCCCTGGAGGCTGGGGGGGCATGGGGACCGCCCACAGGCAGCAATGGCAGTGGCAGCAGTGGGAGCAGGATGGCAGCGAGCAGGGAGCTCTCGCAGGCAGCCTCAGCAGTGGCAGCAGTTGGGGGGGCAGGTGGCGCGTGCCGACCAGCAGTCAGCAACCATCCACAGATGCCACCAGCAGCATTGGCAGTGGCCAGTGGCAACTGGCGACTGCCTGCAGACACCACTGGTGAGGGGGAAGGGTGGTGAGCAGTGAGTGCCACAGGTGCCGCTGATGCTGCCTTTTTTCAGGGGTGCACATGCACCCGCATGCACCCCCTATGCATCTCCAATGAGCGGTTGCTTGACTGCCTAATGCCTCAGTGAGGTCGTGTTTCTGTCATAGTGTGAATGTGCCAGTCGCCCGCCTGGCGACACGGTCCCAGTATCCCCTCTTCCGGTCACCACCCTCCTGTCTCTGCGCCCACCGCGCTCGCCTGCCACGACTTTGTTGTTATCCTGGTTCAGTTGGATCTTCCTGTGCGGCACCTGCAAGAGTGTCCAAAAATGAGACTGGTGATCTGGGGGGACTCCTGAGGGCTTCTCCTCCCCTACACCCTTGCCCGGTCCTCCGGGATGAGCGTCCTCACCGCTCCCCTTCATCAAAGTCTCAGTCCCTCTTTTTACCAGGGGTGTTGCGGGGTACGACCCTGCAGCTTCCGTCCTCCGTCCAGGGGGTTCTCACAGTTTCCCCTGCATCGTATGGCGCGGCCACCACTTGGGGTCTATCGGCTACAGCCGGCCCCAGGCTTGCATTACGCCCTCTGCCCACCGGGTATTGCAATCCCCGGGTGCCTGACTCACCGCTGGCTCCCCATGTTCTCACCGGCTGTCCCTGCTCACTGCACCAGAATGTCCGGGTTCCATGTCGGACAACGCCTACTCACTCCTCCACGTCCTCACCCGCAACCGCGGTCCTGGCCAACCACTCTGGCTCGGCGGATCCTCGCTGGGCAAGGTGGACCCGCCCCTCCTCACTCTTGCCTGTGCCTGGGGACCACGCCATACAACGTGGCTCTGTGGTTCTGCACTGGGCGGGGTGACTACGCTCCCCCACGCCCTTGCTGTCGTCTGGAATCCACGCCAGCAACTCTGGCTCGGTGGCTCCATGCTGCGTGGAGTGAATCCGCCCCTCCGTCCCCTTACCGGAGGCTGGATAGCCTGTCAACTGCTCCTGCTTTGCGGCTTTGCACTGGACGACGTGGATCCGCCCCTCCGCCTCCTCCGCGGCTGCTGAGGACCACACTCGCGGCTCCGGCTCCGCGGCTTGGGGCTGGCCGGTGGGGATCCGCCTTGCCGCTTTCTCCCCGACAGCTGGGGACCACCCTCGCAGCTCTGGTCCGGCGGCTCCTCGCTGGGCGGCATGGATCCACCCCTCCGCTTCCGGTCCCACTGCTTGCCATCCCCGGATGGGTCTCACACTCTTCTTTAAACTGCCCGCTTCATCCGGGGGCCTGGATCGGGGAAGTGATTGCTCCACCCCCTGCACCCGCGCCGCAGGAGCCTCCCGGAGTCCCCTAGTCCGAGTAACTCCCGGACACATAGTGATGTCCCTTAGCCTTTTCTAACCAAGACGTATCCACAAGGCAGGAGGGTCTCAGTTTCTGAGGCACCCCATACTTGCCCTACAACGGAGGTTGCAAAATTGTAGCCCCACCATGTTGTCACCAGGCCCTCCAGTCAGATACAGTTAATAGTCATACCCAGGACCATAAACCAGGAGCAGTGAAGTGCATCCTTGTTCATTTGCATTGGAGTGAGCTAATGGGGTATGTCACTCAGCTGTGCTAATTAGCTGTGCTAATTAGACCTCCCTAAGTGCCACATAGACGTGGCTACACTGCTCTGGTTTAGGAGACAGTTTGGTTGAGAAGCAGTACAGCGGGCTTTAGGGCACCATTGTGGGCCACAGTAAGTTTACTGTGCAGCCATACCTTCAGACACTACAGTGGTGAGGCCTTCAGAGATACCTGCATCAGCTCACCTTCTATCCTAACCCAAACGAACCATGTTGCTTTGGCAGTCCTTTGTTTCCTCTTCCTTTCCCTGGAGGACCCTGATCCATTCCACATGTAGCAGTAGGTGCCTTCAGATCAGGGAACAGGAAGAATTCGATGGCAAAGTAGGCCATGTGGTGGTGGACTGTGGAAAGACACTGGAGAACATAGGTGGTCATGGGTCACAATGACACTAACCTGGGCCCTTCCCTGGAGTGCTTGAGTGAGCAACGATTGCAGGAAGCTCATTTCAAACCTGCCAGCAATGCCAGATGCAGGTTGGTGAATGCACAAGCTAACAGGAACAGTGGAGACAATCTCATGTGAAACTGATAGTAAAGACCAGCCCTCAGATCCCTTAGGAATGAGGTCCATAGAAGGATCTACATGCACATCATTCCCACTTCCCAGATAAACCAGCCAAATGGCTTCCATTTTTTCCCCTTCTTTCTCTGTTCTTCCTTTTTGCATGTTTTCCCACTGCCTTTCCCCTTGCCAGTTAAGAAGAAAAGAAAAAGGCCCCTTATCTGAGGCTTTCTCAGACAGCCACCAGACAGAGAAGGCCCTTATCTCGTGCTGTTTAAACAAAATGGTTCCTGGCTGGTAAACAGGAAAAAGCCTCTTGTGGTGAACATCGCCTTTCTCCAAGGAGTATCCCTCCTCATATTAACCTAGGAAATTATTGGGAGCTTGGAAATACCCTCTGGATATAAAAATAGTATGTGGGAAGCCTGAAGTCACCCTAGGCTTTTGTGTGCCTCATCACTTTATTTTTAATTTCTAAATTGGTTCCAAGTCCTCTGTTTCTGAGGCAACCAGTCACAAAAAAGCAAGGACTTCTCCCTGGAGATCGGACCTTTACAAGGCCCATCAAAATGGCATAATTAATGATCTTCCACCTGAACTTGGCCCAAGGACTGGGGGAGGAAGCCACAAAAATAGATGTGTGTGCCTTGAACTGTTGAGTTCTGGTAGAGAAATCTGTGTCTGCTGCTCTTTAAGGGCAGTGCTGCAAAAAAGTCTCTGCATGAATGCAGATGACTGACCCCCTCATTCACTCTCTTTCTCCAGAATTCTGTTCCTGGCATCTAACTAGAAAGCCTAGCTCTGTTTTGTCCTCTAACCTCCTGATTATTCCCATCATTCTTTGGTTTTTAGGCCAATTTAAGATTAAGGTGGCTTTGCTGTGGCCTTTCATATCATTAGGACTGACATTTCTGCTAACTAGATCTCACAAAACATTTCAGGGGCAGAGAGAGGTGGCTAGCCACATCAGTCTGAAGTATGGCAGAAGGCAAGATAGAACTGCAGCTTAAAGGATAAACAAATCAGAGATGTGTACACATTAGTGAAAATTTCAGCAGGTGTTTCATTTCAGAGGTGTTTCCGCCCATTTTGGCACCCAAAACACTGAATCCAAAATGAAATGGAAGGCTCCAAAACATCTCTGAAACTAAACAAAACCATCCAAAACATTTCGGATGTTTTGGAATGTTTTGGAGGCGGGTTTGTGGGGAAACAGAAACTCAGAAGAAAGAGCGGGAAGAGAAGAGAGGAAGGACTGCTCTGATATTGACATCTGTAGCTGGCCAGTGTCTGTGATCTGCCCCTGAGGTCCCTTCCACTCCCAGTGCTCTGGTGGAAGGATGGAGAAACATCATATAAGGCTCTGTGTGAAGTTGTTCTCTGCCTTTTGTGAGCTGTCTGTTTGAAAGCAACAGCATGTGAAAGGTACTGGCTGGCTGCAGTGGCTGGCATCCTAGTAGTCAGTCTCTTGCTAGTCTCTCTTCTTGAAAAGGATTGGACACACCTTTCCAATATATTGCAGATAGAAGATATATTGCATGTAGAATATTATAACAAACACACACATATATTAAACAGATACAAGAAGATGTATTGCACATAGAAGATATATTACACACACATGTACATTAAACACATACAAGATATATTATACATGTACACACACATTTTCCAGCACAGCAAACATTATGAAGTGTGCTGGAAAGGCAGGTGCCAGGTCTCCTGGCAAAGGAGCAAGAGGGGCTACAGGGGGTGGGGGGAGAGCTGCAAGTCTCCCTCCTCTTCCCCCCCAAATTTAGACACACCCTCTTCCCTAGCAGGCATGAGGCTTCTGCTGCTAGTGGCAGCAAGGAGGTGGGAGCAGGGTCTGTACCTGCCCCACCTCCACTAACACTCACAACAATAATAACCTCCAGCACCACTAGCATGACAAGCTCCAGTATGACAGTCTCCTCCACCCCAATTTCAGTTCCCAGCCTGAGCCTTCCAGTGTCAAAGGAGGAGCTGGATCTGGAGCCAGGGAGCTCAGTACCATAGCCAGAGAAGTTCTGGGGAAGGAGGGGGAATCTGAGTTTCTGCTCCACACCCCTCAAAGTTCCCCTAGAACCAGGTCTCTCTCTCTGGAAAGCACCACGGTGTAGGTTGAGGTTGTGGAGGCAAGTGGATCAGCTGAGTCACCTCTTCCTATTGTTGTGCCTCTGCCCGCTGAGGAGGGGGATAAGGCAGGATCCAAACCTGCACCCCAGAAAGAAGGGAATAGTGTAGTGTGGGATCATTTTGAGGTGGCAGATGATCCCAAGTATGCTATCTGCCTGCACTGCCAATGCAAGACCAGCCAGGGCAAGGACAAGAAACACTTCAGCACCACAGGGATACTGATCCATCTCAGGGGGCACCATCTCCTTGCCCTTGCTCCTCCTCAGCCTAGCACCAGTGGGAGCATGCTCAAAGGGAAGTCCCCCTCTTGCTTTAAAGCCCCAATCCCCCAGAATCAGAGACAGGTCACCCTGGACTAGTGGGAGAAAGATAGAGGGAAAGGGAGGCACGTTCCCAAGGTGAGCAAGGTCATTCAGAGCACTGGGGAGATGCTTGCTCTGGATGGCCGGCCCTTCTCCTTAGTTGAGTAGCCAGGGTTCAGACTGCTCATGGCCCCATCATACCGTGTGCTTGCATGCACCAGCTTCAGCAGAAAGGTGGTGCCCTCCCTGTATGAGGAGCTGCACAAGGCAGATCCGCAGGTGGCCTTATACTTCACCTCAGATTTCTGGAGCAGCTGGTGTAGAGATCATGCCTAACTCTCCCTTACAGAGCATTGGTGTGATGAGTCAGGCCATCGGTGGTGGGCTGTCCTTCAAGCAGAGGTGATGGATGAGTCCCACATGGCAACGGAGATCATGGGGGCCATGAACCACATGGTGCAGAGGTGGTTCATTGGGCAGGACAAGGTCACTCGTGGGCTCATGGTCACTGACAATGGGGCCAATATGGTCAAGGTGGTCCTTGATGACAACTTTGTTGGCATCCGCTGTGTGGCACACAAGTTCCACCTCATTGTCAGGGAATCCTTGGAGGGGGACAGGGCTCCCATCAGAACCAGCCAGCTCATTTCAAAATGCAGGAAGGTAGTGGGCTACTTCCACCGGAGCATCAAGCGGGGCAAGATGCTGCGGGACAAACAGGCAGAGCTGAGCATCCTGCAGCACAGAATCATGCAGGATGTGGAGACTCAGTGGAACTCCACATACCTGATGCTCAAAAGTTTGATCAAGCAACAGAAAACCATCCATGAGATGGCCTTGCTCAGGGAGATTTGGATCAGCATCCCCCTTAACAAAGCTGAGTGGGATACCATCTCCCAGATCTTGGTGGTCCTCAAGCCGTTCCTTAAGGCCACCGAGAGCCTTAGGACTGGTGATGCCCTCCTTATCCAGGTGGTCCCCATAGTGAGGGAGATTGAGAACCAAATGGAGAAGATCCAGGGGATCGATGTTCCTGGCTGGGGCAAGATGCTGACACCAGAGGTGCAGGCACTGGTGAAGCAGCTGAAGGTGGACATCAAGAAATGGCTGGATCCCTTGCAATCCAGTACGGTTCACATGCTAGCAGCCATGTGTGACCAAGTTTCCCTCCAACGTGTGCGCGTGCACAGCCACACACAATTTAATAGTGTCACGCACTAACTTATTAATACCGCGCACCCTCCTGGGGAGAAGCTGGGCTGCGGCACAGCAAGGCAAGGCAGGGGCTAAGGGCTGGCATGGTCTCTCCTCATTTCCGGAGTGCCTCCTCACTCCCGGAGGTGGGGGCTGGGGACTGCTGCTGGGAAACTGCTTCACTTCCTAGCCCTGAAGCCATGTACCTTCTCCCTCCCAGAGGTGAGGTGAGGTGGGGGCTGGGGCTGGGGCTGGGGCTGGCGCAGGCTCTGCAGCTGCCAGGGAACTGCTTCACTCCCCAGCCCCAAGGCCATGTGCCTCCTCACTCCCGGAGGTGAGGGTTGGGGGTACTGCCAGGAAACTGCTTCATATCCCAGCCCCGAAACCATGTGCCTCTTCACTCCTGGAGGTGAGGCAGGGGTGGGGGCTGGGCTCTGCCAGCTGTGGGAAACTGCTCCACTCCCCAGCCTGCATGTGCATTTTCCTCCTTGTTCCCAGATCAGGGACACGTGGAGAACTTGGCTTCCCCAGATCTCAGGTGCATGGGGTAGATCAGGATGGTGCAGAACCTGGGTCTGCATCAGAGGAAAAGGAGCAGGCACAGGGAATCATTCCTAACCATGATGTAGTTTGGGGGTGCTGGTTACAGCTGTGTTAGTCTAAGCATATAGACAGACAAGGTGCTTTTGGTAAATTATACCACATTTACCCAAAGCACTTTGTCTAACCATGACAAAAGATTTCTGCATCATGAATGGGGAGTCCCCATTACTGGCTCCAGGGAACTGCTCTGCTCCCCAGCCCACAGTCTTGTGCTTGGAGAATTATTGCAAAATCCATTGCATGAGGATCCATTACATGAGGATTCTAGTCTATTAGGCTTAACATAGTCCAGATCCAGGCTTAGCGAAAGGGGACTAAAGTGGCACACTCAAGGACTGAAGACGTTGGCTCATGGATCGCTACACCTTAGAGGGAACATTGTGTGTGACCCACAGGTGAAGGGGAGCGTGTGTGCCAGCAAAACCCTGGATCACTGGACAGATGTGTTGGTAAACAGTCAGGGAGGCAGACAGGCAGAGGTGGGGAGGACGTGGAAGAGGGGGAACCATTGTCCCATGCCACCACTCCATCCACCAGCTAGCCTTCCCCACCAGAGGTGCTGCCAGTGTGGACCGAGGGCATGGCTTCCATGTTGGGGCTTCCATGTAGGCACCAGACCCCAGCATCGGGCAGGTAGCGCTGAGGCCTCAATGGCTACCTATCTCACCTAGGATGTGAAGCTGCTGCTGTGCAACCCCTTGGCCTACTGAGCAAGCCACAGCCACATGTGGCAGAATCTGGCCCTGGTTGCCCGGAAGCACTTGTTGTATCCACCGACCAGTGTACAGAGTGAGAAGGTGTTCAGCATTGCTGGGGATGTTGTGCCACCCCACCACACCTCCTTGGATCTTGGTTTGGTGGAGCAGCTGGTGTTCCTGAAGGTTAACCTCCTGCTTCTGAGGTTCCCTAAGCTCCATGTGCAGATGGAGTGAGTACCATCTGCCTCACTCCATCCGCACCTATTTCCTTTTCTTATTTTTTTTTTTAAACTATTTAATGCCCCGCTCTCAGAGCTGGAGTAGGCACTCACTGTATCACCAGCCAGCAGGGGAAGAACATCTCTGTGCTGAGCTCCTGTGCCAGGATAAACTTGGAGGTATGGGCTGGGGCTATGGGGAAGGAAGAGGCCTCAGATCCTGGGCATGACCTAAAACTGCACCCTGCCAGGGTTGGGAGGCCTGATCCTCGAAGGGGATTTACAAACCACGTTTCACAGATAAGCCTATGAACTTCACTTCATCAACCTCCTGGATACAAAAACTCATGAACTCAATATTGATGTTGGATTTATGACACACTATAACCTGCCTGACATCTGACTCGCCAGGTACCTCTCCACTTTTACCTGCTACATCCCCTTTCTACCCCCCCCAGCCAACATGCCCCTCACCCCCTGACATCTCAATTTACATTTTCACTGACTGGCTTTCTTGCCTGCATTGCATGCCAGCCTCCGGCTTCTTTACGATTCCTTCCATCCAGGAAGAGCACACACCAACTATGGATGCTTCCTCAGCCTGATGAAGGGTTTTTAAACCCAAAAGCTTGCTAAGATATATTTCTCCAACTATTCAGTTGGTCTAATAAAAGATATAAGAGGTACCCTCGACTGGTCCATGCTGGGGCCAGGACCCAAAGCGCGGTCAAAGGCCGGGGGCCCACCGCGTGGAATGCCCAGAGCAAGAGGCTTGGGATTCCAACAGGCCTGAAGGCAGGGCTGGGGCCTAAGTGGGAGCCAAAGGTCCCAGACAGGGAACCACAGCTGGAGGGTGAGGAAGCATGCGATGTGTGAGGCATGGGCTGCAGTGTTAGGGGAGGTACCGAACTGTGGAATGATGTCACCCCCAAGACACCTAAATGGGCAGCCTCCTGCATGGGAAACATCTGAATCAGTTTTCCATTAAGGTGTGGCAGGAAAAGGGGGGCAGGTGGCTGGCCCAGAAATAGGTGGGTAGGCGGAACTCTAACCAGCACCAGGAAGGCCCCCTGTTACAGGCTACCATCTCTGCTGGTTTCATTCCACTCTGCCTACACACACAAACACGTGTCACAAGTTTTGCTTTGAACAGTTTGAGGTGCAGTTTCACACAAACCCCTGCACCTATCTCCTTGAAATCTGGCAGGCTTCATGGCCTCAGAAGGGGCTACCATGCCTGCTGTTTTCATCCTGCTGTGCCTTAACACACACACAGTCAAACAAGTCACAAGATTTGCTTTGAACAGTTTGAGATGCAGTTTCACATAAACCCCTACACCTATGTCCTTGAAACATGGCAGGCTTCATGCCCTCAGAAGGGGCTAACACTCCTGTAATTTTCATCCAGATCAGGCAAGAAATGACAAAGTTAGAGGCATTTTAGTGATTCCCCAATATAGCCTATGGCCGAATCACCAAAACAGTATCAAAACTCTGAAACAGATTCAGCCAAATTGAAACAGAACAGCGATACAAAATACTGAAATTAATCATTGTTCCTCCAAAATGGCTAAAGCTGAAACTGAAACAAAACTTAGACATTTTATACAGCCCTACACGACAGGTCAGAATTTTGTGACACTATGGATTCCTGTTTGAAATCTCTGAGTTTTTCTTATGAGTCATGTGTAGATGATTGCATACCTAACAGTGCTAATATTGCATGGCACTGTGCTGCACCCTTAAAAGGATCTCACAGCATGCCAGGTTGCTATGGCATCCTGGCTGAGAAACACGGTTCTAATCACTCTCTCATAGAACCATGTAGAATCATAGACGTCGGGTCGGAAGGGACCTTGTAGATCTTCAAGTCTGACCCCCTGCCCTGGGCAAGAGAAAAACTGGACTCAAATGAGTCCAGCCAGGTAGGCATCAAGCCTCTTCTTAAAGACCCCCAGGGTAGGAGCCAGCACCACTTCCCTTGGAAGTTGGTTCCAGCTCC